>NC_142397.1:17998333-18173333 GCF_059441095.1 Idiotropiscis lumnitzeri | reverse complement strand
TTGAGTTAAAGTCAAAAAGTCAATCAACAAACATCAGTGTCGCACTCTTCGGATCCGCAAGCAAACAAAAAGATCATCTTTCAACTACAAGTTGCCTTTTTTTTTTTTTTCAGTTGCCGTTGCGCATTTATCTGCAGCATTGCACAAACCGCTGCCCTCCCGCTTTAAACCCCGAGCCCTTTCCTTATGAGCTACTGCCGCCCCATATGCAGTTAATTTGATCGTACCATTAGAGGCTGCAGATTGTGTTTATTGTCTGTTATGATTATTCTGATGTTGTGGTGCACTCCAACTAATGACTCGGGCCTTGACATTCTGATGAGCCTCTTTAATTCCACCGAGGAGCTTGTGGTGCATGCTAAATGTGAAGATGGGACGTAGCATCCATCAGAAGGGAGGAGTTGGAAGCACACAGGCAACTTTAATTAAATATGTGAGAGAACAATGAAACCTCCATCTCTGGAATACCATTTGTTTTGCTTGTCTTTCTGGCCTTTTTCACTTCATTTGAATGCTTTAATTCCTCCACCTCCCCGTCATCCCCAAGTATTTATCTCAGTCTTTTGACTGGTCTGATCCGTTTTGTCGGTTGAGCAGTGAAGGCTCTCTTCACGTTGTGCTCCTCTGTCGCTTCAATGCAGCTTTTGTAATGTTATCCACAACACATTATTGGTTAAAAAAAAAAAAAAGAATAAATAAAATAAATGATATTGAACTTCTCCTTTAATTTAATTATCTGAAAAACGGGATTAATGGTAATCCGGTTTGAGTAAAAGAGAATGCGGTGCCATTTTGAGCTATTGCTCAATATTGCTACTTTTTTACATTATTAATCATAACTAAGCAGGTTTTTAGAATGATAAGGCAAAACAAGCAAAACATGTGGAAAAGCCCGTGCCATCATAAAATGTAATTGATTTTGGGATTATTTTTTTTGTCCTTCTGTTTGTCTTGTGCATGGTCATGACAGACATTTTAAATAATTGCTGGAAGGAACAATAACAAGAAAACACAATTTATGGACAACAATTTCAGCCTGGAATGGCCGTACGAGAAATCTCCCAAAAATCTAGATGGCCACCATGTCACTGCCGAAGACTGCTGCTCTGAGAGGCTGATCACTGATTTTACTAAAGTCTCAGTGACCCTCTTCAGATTGTAGCCGACGATTACGACGGAACGTTGACTTATAACTACTTCAAAGTTTATATTCTAAAATTGTCTTACCTAAACTAGATTTTAAGCAAAGGTACAATCCTACTGGATTAAAGCACTTTTAAACCCATGTTGTTGTTGTGCAAAGCAAAAGTTACTGTCACTCCTGCTCTTGTTGCTGCCGCTCCTTTTTCATCGTCTTCTCCTTCGTTGTTGTCTTCTTCTTCTCTCTTCGCTCTTCTTTTCAAACCTCGAAAAAGCTAATCAGCTAACGGGATGAATCCACTTGTGCTCTCATTGGTTGATCTCGCAACTGGGAACCAATCACGCACCTTGTATGAGTGCTCGTGGGAATGTACAGAATCAACTCATCTCTTTGAACGTGTCTTTCCGTAATATGGCTGTATTCTTTTATGAATATTTTGAAAAAAATCTTTATACACTAAAGCTGAAGTGATAGCTCTGTTGTTGTAATGCAGATTTCCAATCCAGGGAAACGGCATCTTTCAATATATAGTAAATATTGTGACAGCAACATTTCCTCTTTATAGACAATAAATGCTCTCCCCTTAATTGAACTGAACAGAAACCTCTTCTGTCACAACGCTCTTGAGTTGAGAGTGAGTATTGAGTTACAACCACAGCTGTAAATCATTACAATAGTCAACATATTTTTTACCAAACGATTTAATTTGAGTTGCAAGTAAACTTTTGAGATACTTTTACACATTTTACACAGGAGCCTATCCCAGCTGTTGTTGGGCAGTCGGCCAGGATGATAATAATATAATATGTGATATAGTATTATTTAGTAATTTATTCATTAAGGAGGAGGACTTTTTTTTCCTTAAACATCACTATTGATCTCTGAAAATATTGTGTTCAAATGATCATTTCTCTACTTTTTCGAACAAGCCCGCGGCCTACTCATGTAGTCCTTGGGACCTACCTGGTACCCGCAGACAGCATGTTGGTGACCCCTGGAGAGAGCCGTTGCTGTACAGCACAGGTGTCAAACCCCGGTCCTGGAGGGCCGCTTTCCTGCACGTTTTCAATCTCTCGCGACTGCAACACACCTGATTCAAATGAGCATGATACTGATCAGGCTTTGTTGCAGCCGGGAGGAATTGAAAGCATGCAGGAAAGCGGCCCTCCGGGATTGGAGTTTGACACGTATTTCTGTCAACTTCTGTTTGTTCTTTTGCTCAGCGCACTGTCTTGTTACCCCCATACAGGTGCAGCAGCATTGTCAGGAGCGGTCACCCATACAGTTTCCACTGCAGTGATTGTGTTTGAGCTGACTGGGCAGATCTCTCACATCTTGCCTGTGATGATAGCTGTGATCCTCGCCAATGCAGTGGCACAATCCCTGCAGCCCTCCCTCTACGACTCGATCATCCGGATCAAGAAGCTTCCCTATCTGCCAGAGCTGGGATGGGGACACCACGAGTAAGTGAAGTGGACATTGTTGGTGGAACCTTTGTCTGTTGTATTCATCTTCAAAACTGTTTTGCGGCAGGCACATCTACCATGTGTTTATAACGGGCTTCACTTTGCATGGCTCGAGATAGTGATCAGATGAAATATTTGGTTGATTTAGTATTCACGATCGGTCCAATGTGACCACCAAATTTCATCCAAGTCAGGTGGGATAAGCTCCACAGAGCTCAACCAGTGACCCTGCATTGAAAACCATTAGAAATTGAGTGGAACTGTCAGTCAGGCGCAATGTTGCTTAACAAACTGAATGAAATGTAGAGCTCTATCGTTCCTATCAAATTTGACCAGATTTGCATATTATAATATTTTAGTGTTTAGGATTGACTGGCTCGGGCGCCTGGGATAAGTTGTGGCTTGGGTGGGTGTAAGGATGTTACGTGATTTGTGGGATGCGCCCATATTAACTGACATTTAAGGTTGCAAACTGGCTGATACAGTCTCACAGTTTCTGTCAAGTGGAATTATGAATGAAATGTGCTTTACGAGAAGGCACAGTTTGTTTAGCAGTGCTTGGCTTAATAGCTCAGCGTTGCATTGCTTTTAATTGCCTTTACTCCCATTAATAATTTATAGCAACCAAACAATACTGAGTAGAACTGCCAGCTGCTGAGTGTTCTCTGAACTCAGTTAGATAGCACAGAATTCACTTTCTCTTAATTGTCTGGAACCTTTTATTGTTAATGATGTTGCCAAATGATTTGGCGACAATGATAGCTTGGATGCATCATTTACAGATTGAGAGTAATGAGGTTTTTTTTTTTTTATTCTTATTATTATTATTATTCAATCTTCCATCTGTTCATCGTTGTGTGTGGCCTCCCCCTGAGGTGCCCCCTTCTGGCCACCTGCTTGGATTTTTTTTTCCATCTGCACCTCAGTTGAACTCCGCAAGCAATCTCTTCATTCCTCTCAGCTTTCTTCAACTCTGTCTCTCCTTACTGTATATTGTGACCTCACGGGCTAGCTTTTTGTCCGCTGTCTTCACTACGTCGTTTATTTTTTTTAATCAAGGAACATAATGAATGTATGTAAAAGCACACACTCCGCACTTGCATGATCATAATGATTTCTTGTAAAACACAGTTTAGCCAAGGATTTTACAGTAAAACCTCCATGATTAAACACAATCTGTTCTGTGATACTACAGTGCCAAAGTATTTCACTCTAAAGGCACTCTTAACTTTGTATGTTTTACATAAAAATACACACCACTTAGGTTTTATGATGGCCAATTCACCATATTTATCGTGTTATACACATTTTGAAAACCACCTGTGGGCCTTGACGGCCTTAATTCTGGAAATTGCTCACTTAGAGAGCACAGAAAAGACTGAGTGTGCCTTTCTCATTACTCTTCAGGGAACAGAGTGTCCTTATTCATACCCGCCATCAATCAATCCATCCTTTTTCTATACTTATTCTCACTCGTGTCGTGGATGAAGTGAGGCCTATCCCAGCTGACTTTGACTAAGAGGCGGAGTATGCAGGGCAACATAACCATAACTGACCAATTAGTAAATCATTTCTCTTGGCTACTGTGTCTACATGAGCTTCCAATAGAATTTCTGCTGATTTTGCCGTTACTCTGCAGAAGCACTCGGTCGCCAATTGCAATATGGGCCTGATCTTGTTCTTAACTTGATTAATAAAAGTGGATTTTGTTCTTTTTTTTCCCCTTACACTTTTGATTTGTCACATTGATGCAGTGCCCTCGCCTCAACTAGTTTGTTGCTGCAAATATAGCAATTGTTGTTCATAGAGAAGTGAAGGTTTTGGGGACCGCAACTTTGCATGAAGTTATACAGAATATTGTTGAATAAGAGCAGACTATTCCAGCTCCATTGCAAAAAATGCATGCACAAAAACTAAACTACCTGTAAAATGTTCTATAGCCAAGCCACTTGAAAGTCTTAGATTGTTAAAATACAAATTCCAAATATTTATCTATAGTTTTGCATACATTTTATATGGTCTTACTTTTCTCATGTGCCAACCACCCACAGTTTTGCGTTTTTCTGTCTTTTTTTTTTTTTTTAATTACCCACCTAACTAACAAGAGACCTTTGAAAGCTAGAGTGACACCGTGCAGGATACAAAAATGCCACCCTGGGTATGTGCTAGTGCGATAGGAAAGAAATGGAAATACTGTAGGACGTGCGGCCTCCACCAAGCTGAATGTGTTTTTCACTCAAATTGGAAAATATCCACCTCACGCCCACGCACACAGGAACACTTGTGTAACGACAGGCTGTGTGATGCGCCCATCTGAGTGTATTTGCTCGCACATTCACACTGATGAGACGACTCCATTATTTTTTAAATTTTTGCTGTATGTTTTTGTTGCAGATATATTTTAACACAGCCATGTTACATGATCCCAATGCAGAGTTCTCCCTTTCTGTTTTCGAGGGATATTTTAGAAAAGCATGGGAACAGTTACATAACGACAATCTGCATGAAGGCGTTTGCATCTCTGTGGGCGTGTGTGTGTGTGTGTTATCTGTCACTTTTGTTTCTTTGGATTTGAATGTGCAATTTTAGGTTGGTGAATTGGCCACAGTTTTCGCTACTTATCACATGCGCTTTGGATCATTCCACATTCATTTTCGACACACACGCCACTTCTCTCTGCACTTGAAAATATGGATGACCATATCACCGTACGACCCGCAACACATTTTCCCACATGCATTTGTAAGATAAGGCTTCCGTCTTGCCACCCTTCCCCATTGCCCGGACGTATGAAAATTATTGTTGTCACAGAGTATACTAACAGAAATAGCATGTACAGTATTTGCCAGAATTTCTTGCAGTTCCTTCAATGTTGCTGTCAGCCTCTTGGCAGCCGACCTGACCAGTTTCCTTCCCTTCCTTTCATCAATTTTGATGTGATGGCCGGTTCTTGGTTGTGCTATATTTCTCCACTGTATAATAATCCCCTT
Source organism: Idiotropiscis lumnitzeri (assembly GCF_059441095.1). Classification (NCBI taxonomy): domain Eukaryota; kingdom Metazoa; phylum Chordata; class Actinopteri; order Syngnathiformes; family Syngnathidae; genus Idiotropiscis; species Idiotropiscis lumnitzeri. The sequence continues at coordinate 18,167,736 of NC_142397.1, read as the reverse complement.
GGCAATGCTTTTCTATCCTTGTCATGACTCATACATTTGAACAACGAGATTCCTCTGATGCAGTGGAAGCTCTCTGTGGGACATGGCTTGTGCTGTAGGATGTGATTGCAAAATGTCAGAAAATGCATGCTAGCACAATTGAACTTTATTTGGAGTTAATCGGAGGCACTTCACCTTTTAAGACGAACTCCCATTTAACATTAATTTGAATGTGAGTGCTCAAGTCTGTTCATAGACAAAACTGCAGTTATAATAGGGTGTGTATCGCTTTTCAATCACACTGTCAGTTGTTTTTTTTTTTTGTTTTTTTTTTTTATTCCCCGCTCTAAAAAGTATATTTTTTTGTGTGAGAATAATCATCAAACGATTTGGAATGCTTATTGTGTTTACGCAATATATTGCTTTTCAAAAGGACAAAGCGCTTCAAGTTCAGTTTATCAAGTTGACTACCAGCATATTTCAACCTTCTGATCTTTTATTCTAGAGCAATAGGGTTGTATAGTCAGTATGTTGACTTTGTATTAAAGAGGGGTCAACGTATCAAGTTGTAACTGCAAGGAGAGCAGAGTTGGCTGGAACCTGTTTGCTGGCACAACTCTCAAGCTTGGCAGCAGAGATGTCAAGCAACTGCTGCCTCGTTTGCAAGTTTTGGCAAGCTCGGACAGGAAGAGAACTGAGTGTTTATGAGTGGTGTTCAATTCTGCTGATGCAAGTGTCCGCATGGCCATGCCGTCATTGCCGCTAACATCCAGAATGACGTGTCAACACTCCAATGTGTGGATTGACCAGTTAGCTGACGGAAGCTGAAGCTGTCAGCTTCACTTATTAGAACGAATATTGATCAACACAGGATGTGTATACGTAAAAGCGTTCATGTTGTTGTTTCATTGAATTACTATGAAATGTCAAAATTCTCTATTAACTTGGCTCTTTTTATATCTTTTCTTGTCATTTTGTTTACTTTGCACGGAACCATTATCATTGCAAATTTTCTTGTCATTGTCTTCTTAGGAAGTACAATATTCGCGTGGAGGACATCATGGTGAGGGACGTGCGCTACATCACACTCAATTGCTGCTATCGAGACCTGCATAATGTCCTGCTGACGGGTCACCTCAAAACTCTGGCGCTGGTGGAGTCAGCTGGTGAGACACAAACAAACCTTCTCACTCCATAGCATAAGTCTAAACCTTGCACTCATTATTGAATGGGTGTTATTTGCGATTTCTAGTTTGATTGTTTTTTTTGTTGTTGTTGTTATTTTTTTAGCATGAGTGGAACTAGTTAAGTTTTAATGTCACCATTTCTTATACAGGTTCTCTCGCACTATTGGACACATGTACAGTGGACATCGGCAAAATAAATTTGTTCTCAGCCTTATTTTTAGCCAGTGACTGCCTTTTGAATGGGCCAATTTCAATTTAATTCCACTCATGGGAATAATAAAGTCTCTATCTAATCTAACCTATTTCAAGTGTGGGCAGACGTTGCTTGACATGTCGTGCACGAGAGAGGAGCAAATGTCTGCTCACTGCTAGAATTTATTTCAAGAGGTTTGCAGTCACTCAGTTACCTTTGACTTCCCATTACTGACAAATTGTTGTATTAATACAGTCCATCAAAATCCTGCATGACAATGTAATTCCTTATTTGTTCATTCTTTATTTATACTGTAGTTGTTGCAGTATTTGTTATTAATGTTAACGTGTTAAATAATGACTGATTAAAAAAATTGTGACTTAAAGCAAGCAAACTGCCACGCACATGAACAGAATGCACAGTGCCTTGCAAAAGTATTAGTCCCCCTTGACCTTTTAGACCTTTTGCCACATTTAAGGGCTGTTTTTTTTTGGGTGGAGGTGACGAATCAACATGAAGTGGAACAGAATTTCTACCATATTTTAAACTTTTTTTTAACGAATAAAAACTGAAAGGTAAACACAAAAGAAAATGTATATTTTTTTGTGAAGAATCAAGGACACAATTGTGAAGTGGAGTGTAATTTTACATTAATTTTAAACTTTGTATTTAATTATTGATTAAATTATTTATTTTTTACTTGTAAAAAAAAAAAAATGAAAATTATTTCATCTGCAATTACCACGGCAAGTCTTTTGGAGTACGTCTCTTTGGAGACTAAAATGTTTGCCCATTCTTCCTGACAAAACAACTCCAGCTCAGGTAGATTAGCTGCAGAGCATTTGTGAATAGCAGTTTTCAGATCTTTCCACAGATTCTCAATTGGATTCACGACTGGACTTTGACTTGGCCATTCCAACAATTGTATGTTTAGTTTTTAATCCTTCCGTTGTAGATTGTGCTTTATGTTTAGAGTCATTGTCATGTTGGAAGGCCCAACCCAGTCTCAGGTCTTTTGCAGTCCCCAACAGGTTTTCTTACAAAATGGCCCCTGTATTTGGCTTCATTCATGTGAAATCTTTTTCTATCTGAATCCTGCTTTAAACCTCTCCACAACTTCATCCAGGACCTACCTGTTGCTGTTTGCTCCCAACACTCTTTTAATAGAGCTATGACACCATCACTGAGCAGGTGCATTTATACTGAGACAGGATTACACACAGGTTGACTCTGTGTCATCATCATCAGGTATTTAGGTCAACATTGGATCATTCAGAAATCATCAGAAAACATCTTGAGTCATTTGGCTGCACTAATTTTTATTATATTAATTGTATTAAATGCATTTTTTAAAAAAGTATTAATAATACTAAAATACATTTTTCATTTCAATTGATTCCACTTGTGGATTGTGTCCCATTCGCTGTTGTTTGTCACAAAAATTCCAATTTTATTTCTTCATGTTTGAAGCCTGAAATGTGGCAAAAGGTTTAAGTTTCACTTTTGCAGGGCACTTTACATGTACATTTAAAATTATACTGTAAAATTATAAATTCACTACGTTAAACGGCAATGGGCGGCACGGTGGCCGACTGGTTAGCTACCTACCTGACCCTAGTGAGGAGACGCGGTACAGAAGATGGATGGATGGAATAAACGGCAATGTAAATACCTGCTGAGTTCCCTGCAGTGCTGCAACATGTTTGATATGATCTCCTCCACCCTGCTCATTTTTTCTTGCTCAAATGAGTCATCTTGTCTTATTTCATCCTCCTGAGCCTTCATCTCCTATCTCCCCTTCCCTTTTTTAGTTTTCTTCCCTTAAGCTCTACTGCTGTTTTCTTGTCTCTGATCATTCATTTCATCTACTGTCCTCAAATTTTACAATGAAGATTGTTTTTCTTCTTCCAATGCACCTACTGCAATTTCTGGATTTTTAATTTTTTATTATTTGTAATTATATTTCTTTTACAAACCTTCAGAAAATGTTGATGAAACTATTTTGTGTACAATGGTGAGAACTGGGGGGAAAAAATCATAAACTCATGGAAAATCCAAAATATGAAAAAATAATTTAAATAAATTTGCAAATCCACAAGTGCCGAACTTCGAATAATGCAGAGGTCGACTGTAGTTTTAAATTTCACTATTTTCCTTTAGATGGCAGACATGTCTTAGTTGCACTTTTTGTGCCATCCTTTATTGGCAATTTTTATTGCAAGAGATCACTTTGCACGAGGAAGAGAATTCAATATGTGGTTATTTTCAGCATTTAAACTGCCCATCCCTGCTCTCGACTCATTGCCATTCATTTTCTCACGAGCGCCCCAACTTCTTTCTTACTGTACTGTCTTCATGTTTTTTTCCCTTCTTTGTACTTCTCACTCAGCGTCCATGATTCTCTTGGGCTCCATTGAGCGTGCTCAGCTCCAGTCGCTGCTGTGCCTGCAGCTAGGACGACCTCGCCGCCTGGAGTTCATCAGAGAGCGGGCAACGGCAGAGAAGAAGCGCCTGTCTGTTGTCTCTAACTCTGACTGCGAAGATAACCACCACAGAGCAAGTCAGGAAGTCCGCTTCCAGGTCAGAGGTCACAGGGAAATTTGAAGTCCTTGGTTTCATTGTTCCCTTGATGCTTATAGTGCATTTACACGTATCCTTGGAGAGAAGTAAACCTGACTTTAAAATAAGAAGAAATGTTTACACATTACACACACTCCGAAAGGCTCTGGATTTTCTGGTGCTGTTTTGTTGACACATCATCACGTGTACATCTGGAACAGTGCCTGGATTGGCAGACTGGGGTGGTGAAAAGATAAAGATAAAGATGTCCTTTATTAGTCCCACAATGGGGAAATTTGAGGTGTTACAGCAGCAAAGATATCGATAACACAGAGTCGGCAGCGAAATCTCTCTTTGGTACAGCGAGGGTGTAACAGTCTATCACTGAAGGAGCTGTGGAGTGTTCTCAGAATGTCATTGAGTGGGAGGGCTGGGTTGTCCAGCATTGATGACAGTTTTGCCGTCATCCTCCTGCCCCCCACTGACTCCACATAGTCCAGGGAGCAGCCCAGGACAGAGCTGGCCCTCCTCACTAGTTTGTCCAGTCTCTTTTTGTCCCGGCCCGAGACCACTCCATAGAAGATGACAGATGAAACCACTGAGTCATAGAAGTTCCTGAGGAGTGTTCCCCGAACGCCAAAGGACCTCAGCCTCCTGAGTAGGAAGAGTCTGCTCTGACCCTTCCTATAGAGAGCAGGTTGTGGAATTGTATTTGTAGTCCGAGGTGTAGAGGGTGAACAGAAAGGGAGCCAGAACAGTTCCCTGCAAAGTGAGGTCAGTTCCAACTACAACACTCTTCAGCCTTCCTGATGAGGTCTATTCAGGCTTTCTGTGGGCAAGTGGGTTTTGGTGGGAAGTCAAGTCATAGATTCAGGAAGAGCAGTGTGGTTTTTGTCCTGGTCACGAAACAGCGGACCGGCGCCATATGCTCAACAGTTTCCTAGAGCAGTGGTCCCCAACCACTGGACCACGGGCCACTTTGGACGGGGCCGCACTAATGGAAAAAAAAAATTGCTGTACTGCTGGTTTAATTATTATTTGAGGCTGAAATTTATTAGAACGTCTTCCAAAGATACGACGTCAGACGTTAGTTTAATCATCTCCCTTTTAGTATTGCAACATGGCTACTGTGGGCTGCAGCCAACGCCAACAAAAGAGCAACAACTCTTTTTAGTCAAGAGTCACAAGGAACTTCCTCTCTCCCTTCTCTCACTCACGCACCCCTCCCGTCTCGCGAGTTGTGTGATGCATTCCGAAAACTGGGAAAAAGCAAGAAAACTGTTACCACTACAACACACCACCTAATTCGTTACAATATTTTATTTTGAAAAATGACCGGGTTCTCTCCAAATTTCAAGATGCTAATTGTCTCAGTTGCATTACGCTAGTATTAATCACACAGGCGAGCAAAATTACTAATAAACAGACCGCGTATCGCTCACTCTACAACAATATGCAGCTAGAGCCACCCATTGTGTTCACAATCATTTAAAGACTATATCATTGTAGGCACAGCTGAGGCGTAGATGGGTTCTGGTTTGGTCGCCTGGACAGGTGGATTGGTGCAGCAACTGCAATGATGCAGAATCTGCATTGGTTTGTCGTGACAGAGATCTGATCGAAAAGGCTTTCTTTACCGGTCAATCTACGTTTCCACCTTCACGTGCCTGTATGATCACAACCTGTGAGTTGTGGCAGAAAGAACAAGATCTCAGATACAAGCGGATGTAATTAGTTTCCTCCAGAGTGTTTCCAGGCTCCCCTTAGAGATGGACTGAGTAGCTCAAGAGGAGTCATTTGAGGTCGGTCTGACAACTGCTGAGGATGGCTCCTGGACGTATCCCCAGTGAAGTGTGGAAGTCACTTCCCACATTTAAGAGACTGTTTCTAAGCTAGACTGGGAATGCCTTGCGATCTCCATGAAAGTGCTCGATGAAGTGTCTGGGGAGAGGGAAGACTCGGCCTGCCTCTTCAAGGCTGCTGCGCCCACCACCCGACTGCAGATAAGCAGAAGAAGATGGTTTAAAGTACATGTCAAAATCATTTAATTTATTGTATGTTTGTCTGTGCGTTTTCAGATAAATACTGAAGAATCATCATTCAGCCCTACTCGTCCAGTTCCTCAAAAGCCGTTGAAACCTGCTTTGAAGAGACCCTCTGTGGTGGAGCGACCCACTGATCTCCCCATCGGTGTGTCACACTGTTCTACACACCTCCATTTCTCAATGCGCCGTATACTAGTTCATCTTGAAAAAGGAGGATTTGGGTACTATGGCAGTGTCAATAAATATTGAGCATTTTTTACTTTCATGAATCATTGATATACCACACTGGCCTCCTGGTACGCAGGTCAACTTAATTTCTAGGAATTTTTCGGATCATGTATTGCATTTGAAAACGTCAATAGCAGTGGAACCTCTGTCACATCAATTACATTTTTTTTTACATTATTGACTCACACAACCCAGTCTACAATAAAGGAGTGTACCATGAAAGGGAAATGCAAAAGCAAAACACATTTCTAGCTGAACAGGAGTCTTGAGATTTTCTGACGTGATGAGTTGCTTTGGAGCTGTATTTTTCCAAAGAATTATCAGTAAAATTCCAAATCTTGAGATTTTGTGAAATTGTGGCATTGCTCTTGCACATTAAAGAGGCCATTGAAGATTAAGGCTATGTAACAGTGTTGTGGATTTTGTCTCGTAGGCTCACAGGACCATTCAAGCAACTCTAGTCTGAAGAACTTGTTTTGCGCCAGTCCAGATGCAGAACTCATGGAGGTAAGAAAACCCTGTCCTTGAACGCACCCAACAACAGCACACAAACACCACACGCAGTGCCTCACGACATGCTGTTCACACATTCTTCGCACTCTCACATACAGGCTTCACACTCTACAGTACAGTACCTCCCACACAAGCAGATAAATCCGATGAACATTGCCATCTCAGCCAATGTCAGTACAGACACTAGTTTCCATTTTGTCGGCGTATTGTTTCCAAGTAGTGAATTGAAAGGTTTTTTTTTTTTCATTCAAACTACAACTATAGTTCTTACTTTACTTTCCTCAGCGTTGCAGGCCATTTGCAAGTTACATTAGGCCTTGGAGAAAAGTGTTTTTTGTTTTCCATTTCTTCAGTTGTTATGGGTGTTTTTAATTGTGTCTGCTTGTCCTTGGTTGGTGCAAGAAAAACAACAATGTCGAGAGCCCCGTGTCTCCTGACAGCAGGAGAGTGTCAAAACGAGTCCGGATATCTGTTGTGGTAAGAGTCATCATTTGGAGAAACCCAAATGCCAGGAATCCGCCGGGTAACGGGTTCATCAGCCAATCAGAAATGTATCACCCTGCCATTCCATTCCAAGGCTAATTGCTCCTGCCGATTGCCTGTGATCTGGGCAATGCTGACCCCGAGCCCATCTGTGCCATTGTGCCAACAACTTTTGAACAGTCTCTTCTTGTTAAGCCTGTAACCTGCCTGCTGACCTCCCATTGCCAGTAGTTGCTTGCCTCCAACATTGTCAAAACTTAGCTGCATTTTGCTTCATTTGTTTCATTAGTCCAAAGGTCAGGAGAGGTTGTGGAGAACATTTGACCTCTGCCCACAAAGATTTATTGCCACCTGACATTGGAGAGAAACCATTCTCACCAATTTGTATTTTATGAATTTTCAGTGAACACCAGAACACATACAGTAATTAATCAAGGAAACTTAAGCAAGCTTACAGCTTATTTTTGTTATTAATGAAACTTAAAACATGTCATACGTGTATATACAAATACAGGGATGCCTTTGTGAGCGTTGCAGAAAGTGACAGTTTTGCATTAACTCTGAAGTGCTGATTGAACAAATCCACATATCCGAGGAGCAAAAAGTCAAATTTAGCCTCCAAAACTGCATGTTACAATTAACAAATAAATGAAAATAGACTGAAAAATATTTTTTGACTATTGAAAAAATGACACTCCAAAAAAGTTAATAGTCTTCAACTGTTTGTGAATGCAAGGCGTTATCTATTTAAGTTAACTTTTATTTCATCAAGTGTGGATAAATGTGTACAAAAGACATCATAAGCATCACATTTGATGAATGTATTTAGAATAATGGCCTGCATAGTGGAAAGTTTGCAATGAAATACATAATCAGAGCAAGCCTTCAAAATCGATTCAATCCACACTATTGTGTTGAAACTCCAACATTTTATTCTTGCTTTTGAGCCAAGACCGCTCCCTTTTAAAAGCAAAAAAATGACCACGTGTACTTGTTATACAGTGCTGTGAAAGGTACACCTTTAAACAGTCTACTTGGTAACAGCAAGTGACAAGCCACTCTTCTTTGTTGATTATTTGTCAAGCAGTCAGCGTGATGCCAAGATCTAATTTGGCTAAGTTATCAAATACTGTATATTTTCATCAAACTATAATAATTATTGTATTTATTTTCACACAATTGCATCTCGTTTGATTACAAAATTTTACTTTGATTATATTTCTAACCATCTTGTTAGTTCTGTTTGAAGCACATTATTTTTAGAGCAAACACCACCACCAGACCTCTCGAGTTCATAACTGATTAATTTCATTGCATATTTTATTCTCTTAAACCTTATTTATATTTTACAATATTCACTAGTGGCTCCAGAAGCAATCCAAAATATCTACATCCGACTTTCATCTTGCTTTAAAAAAAAAACAAACAAGTGGTCAGGTGTTCTACAAGTTTGAGGCTGTTCAAACCTGGCACGCCGTTCTTTTCATCCTCCAACTGTGTCACCCGAGGTGTCCAATCAGTGACCACCTCCCAGAGTGGGCATCGCCTTTCTGGAGTGACCCAAAGTCAGATTGTGTTTTGGGAAGTTTGTGATGCTCTGAGGCTTAGGGAGAGCGAGTTTTCCTGTGCATGCAGTCATACATAATGTATCAGAATAAGGTGAATCATATCTTTCCGTGAGAAGGCATGTTCAAACAACAGCGTAGAGGAAACCACTACAGTGATAAAGAATAATGCATGGGAATTGCACGAAATGTTAATTCTTTGAGTGTGACGTAGCCTGCTACCAATTACTGGATTTGCATTATTGGACGGCAATCATCGATTTAATCATCTGATTGTAAATTGAAAAAAAAAAAAAAGCATCCTATAAACATCTGCTTTGACATGATGATACATGATATGTGATGAATTTAAAAAAATAATAATAAATTTTAAATATCACATGATCAGGTCTGCATCAACTGCAGAATCGATTGTTTCTCACCATGTGTAATGCCATTCCCTTCACCAGGAGCCACCCCCCACCCTCAGGGGCTTCTTTGCGGTGAGATGAATATTATTCCCATTTGTTCTAAACCTTTTGAATGTTAACATATTATGAGAAAGTACTTTTGAATCTGTACTTCCTACATCTGGGCGATAGATGTCAATTTGTCGGGCTGCACGGTGGACTAGTGGCTATGTTGGACTCACAATGTTGAGGTTCAAAATGTCAGTTCCAACCTTCCTGTGTGGAATTTGAATGAGTTTTCTCCAGGTACTCCAGCTTCATTCAACATTCCTAAAACATGCGTGTTAGAATAACTGAAGGAAAATGTTGACGGTCCATTGGTGTGAATGTTGGTTGTCGATGTGTGCCTTCTGACTGTCATCTATTTGGCCTTCCGGCCAAAGTCGGCTGATATTGTCCTTCCAGTGGAAGCAAACCAATTTGAATTGATGCTGGATGCCAGATGTTGTGACCTTTGCTGCCCCCTCCTAGCAGTTGGGTCATAAAATGAATATCTACTTTCATTCAAAGCACACATTCAAAACATCCTTGTATGAATTTATTAAAGTTATTTTGAATTTGTCAAAGAGTGATGGGTGGTGCTCTTGCAATTGTCATGTCATCATATTGCCTCTTCTAACAACCACTCTTAGCAAGTTTTGCATGTCCCTTCCCTACCAATCCGTGGTAATAACACGATACGTCTTTGTGGTTCTGTTTGCTATTTCAAAATAAGATTAATGCCTAATTGTTGAGCAACAGACTATTATCTGCCACTGATGCTTAACATGAACATGTACCTGCAGTCTAACCATGTATCAAGAGTGTACCATATAGGCAGGCTGTGTGCTCAATGCAGAGAGAACACATCATGAAGTCATTTTTGGATGTGTTAAGTGGGCATGCAAGCATATTAGTCATTGCAGCTTGACAGTGAAGTCCTACGTAACAAAGCTTTGTGGCGCCAGTGTGTGGGTGCCTTGAATTGGGCTGTGGCCTTTTCTCCCATTATTGTCAAATGGTGATGATGATAACGTTCACTCTGAATTTTTCTAATGTTTTGTGAGCTCGTCAAGAATATAGATGGCGTTTTCCAAACATCATTCTCAAACCTTCCGTTTTTCCCTGTGACAAAGGAGAAATGCAGTCAGTTCCTCTACTCGCTCATTGTTTATTTTGGATGTGTCTCTGCATCACACTCTTCGTCCGTCTTTATAACTTTTCAAAAGCCTTGACACCCCCATCCCACCTCCTCCACTCCCCTATCTTGGTTGTGAAATATTGATGCAGAGTAAATGGCATCAGTAGTCTGTTTCAGAGAAATGATGACGCCCAGCCTCTCAGTCTCAGTTTTCTCATTATTTGTTTCCCCTTCTTGAGTTTTCATAATGCTGTCATGCTTTATTTATGATGGCTTGTGGGCTCCATTTTGTTTTCATTTGTTTGTTTGCTGTTGTTTCTTTTTTCATATCTTATGCCATCTTTTGGGGGGGAAATCTCAAGGCAATATGCATCTTTTTAATACTCCGCTTTAACATTGAATTGACACTTTCGTAAAACGAATCGAGTTGAATTGTGTCCTTTTACCACTGGGTTAACAAACTGTGCTATAGACTAACCACTTGGAAATAGCTTTCCAGTTTGAAATGACTTCTGAGTATTTTTCACACGTCATTGTATCACCCTCGAGACAAAAATGATCAAAACATTTGCACTGAGCTTTATTTATATTTCTACCCTAAAAGAAAAGCGAAAAAAAGTTTAAGACCAAACAGGCAGATTTAAGCCAGTTAAAAATATAGACAACAAACAATATGAAGATGGATGTAAATGGATCCTGTTGGATTTGTGAAACAAGCAGAACAGTACAAGGAATAATTTCATATACCGAAGGCTAACCGCATCTTAACACTGTATATTATTATAATATATAATATTATCAATAGGTTCTAAATCAATGGTGTGCAAAGTATTGTCCGTATGGCACGTGTATGGCCTTCTTTAATCCGGACCACAATTATTTTTTTTCTGTAATTGGTTTCTGATCTTTTTTTCTATTCATTTGAAATTCATTCTTCTCTAACTGGTTTAAAATGTTTTTACGGGCTCGAACTAAAATAATAGAACCATTTGAATGTTAGTTATTTTAAAGATTGCAAATTAAAAAAAATACTTCATAAATTTTATTCAGATTTTTTCTTTTGTATTTTCTTTTTTTAACTACCTCACCTCTTATTGACCTGACCTATCAGTCCTTTTAAAAATCTATTGTGGTCCATACGCGTAAAAGTTTCCCCAACCCAATGCATTGGAAGATTATTTTCTGTGGTCAAATGCTGTCCAGTTTAACAGATGAACGGACACCTTGCCTCATGATTACATTTCATCAAAAACTCAACTGTGTTACTTCTCACTCAGTGACTGAGGGAGAACATTAGTCTCGTAGTAACATCTGGAGCCTCCAACTGTTGAGGCTAAATACAGATGTTCATGCTTTTGCCATTCAGTTGAAGCCCAAGCAGACGGTTTAAATGTCCATGTTGTCTCCATTGTTGTAAAACTACGAATAAATTTTTAATAAATATAATTAATTTCATCCTTGTATCAGTTGAGTTGTTTCTTCATCAGGTTAATGCAGGGGTGTCAAAATCCAGTCCTCAAGTGCCGATGTCCTGCATGTTTTCCATGTCTCCCGGCTGCGACACACCTGATTCAAATGAGCAGGATACTTATCAGGCTTCTACAGAGCTCGCTGATGAGCTGATCGTTTGAATCAGGTGGGTACCCGCCGGGAGACATGGAAAACATGCAGGAAAGCGGCCCTCCAGGACTGGATCTTGACACCCCTGCATGCAAAACTATCTTTAATTTGGAGGGGGAAAACGCCAACACAAACACACAAGTTGTACCATTTGAATAAACACAAAACCGTTTTGTTATCATTTGTTAGGTTATCATTTCCAAAATCCAATAAAATAATTGTAAAAGAAAAACTATCACCATCTAGTGTTGGCGCCATGATAGTGGTCTGTAACTCCATCTTCAAGACGAATATTCGAGCATGGATGACGTCAAAAAGAAGTACAGCCGAGCTGAACGTTATCCTTCTCCACAGCATTGTATTAACTGCAAAGTCATTAACAATGGTGTTAAAGCCGGCCTCCTAATCAGATGTGGTGGTAAGGCAGTAATAGAATTTGTAAACGATGAGCAAAGAAGTTATCATTAGTAGCAGGAAAATCAGCAGCTAATTGCCTGCATGTGATTACCGTTGTAATGTTCCCCCCTTGTACCATTTAGTATCTGGCAGTCGCTTAGAGAAACATCATTACTAGAAACATGAGCATGAGGGAGAAACTTTGGAATGTCTTTTTTTATGACTTTAACAATTTAAACAGCTATTTGAGCAACAGAGAGGAGAACCCACAATGTTGCATAACATAAGTTCTTTCCTAACATGAGATGAAATGAATGCATTGTAGTAAAAATACATTTTAATTGATCCATTACAACAAAAATATCACACTCCCGGTGAGGTCGCACTCAGAAAGCTAAACTTCTTAACATGTCCAAATTAGGAATGCTTGGTTTAACGCTAGCCGTCAATGTTGAAAAGCCTTCTCTGCCGTCCAAAATATTATACAGCAAGTGCCTTTAGGATTAATGGCCATCTTGTGTATGTTGCTACTTCAATGCAAATTTGGCGAATGATGTGCATTACATAATCTTATGCCGTCAAACTATTTTCCATTGTTCTTGTTGACAGTGTCCTTGTCAGTACTGCTATTATATTCAGCATGACTCCAAACAAAATGAATGAGAAAAGATGATTTTGTTTTATTCCATGTGCCTTTGAGTTTAATTTTCTCATTTATTTGGTATGTGTTTAATCATTCTTTGCACTACAGTATTCACTAGTTCACCGGGTATTTTTAACTTCTCCGGCCAGTTACGAAAGACACAAGTCTTCACTGTATGCGTGTGTGTCCCCTGCTAACCCAGCCTTGTACAGATGCCACTAATTGGAGGATTGTCTCTGGATGTGATTATAGATAGCTGATGAGTGATGCGATGGGGTGAAGGGAGGCAATGAAAGAATGAAGCTTTCTAATCTTTATCTGTTCACTGGAACAGCACAGCAAGCACTATGGTCTTTTGTCAGCACTCTGGGGTACCACTGCTGCACAGTCCTACATACACGAATACACACTTTGAAATCACATTCACTTCGCAGACAGTCAGTAAATAATTACTTGCACTCATGCCGAGCATTCTTATACTGCAATACAGAGACACCTTTTGTTCCCATTGTTCCAGTGAAGTACAACTTGTACATCTTCTGTGACTTCCAGTTCAAAAATCCATTTGTATCAATATGGAGCTTTAAGCTCTTCCAGTCTTTTCAAATGCGTCTATAAAAGCCCCCATTCTTCCAATTTGTGAGGTCAGATCCACAAGGCCTCCTCAAACTCTCTCTGCTTGTTAAGTCAAATTTAACTGTTAATTTATTAATCATACATTATTTCTATGATCACGTGTCTATATTTGTCAATATAATGTGCCGTATGTATCCAAAGGCTAACATTGTCTTCCTAAGAGTAGCAAAGTTTTTCCAGCTGCCCTCCGCTTGCATAATGCTCCAATCGAGCACCTCTTTCTACCCCACGGCTGCAGTTGCTACGGTTACCAACAGGTCGTCCACTGCAGCGATGAGGATAAATGAGCTCAGGCTCCCATCAGCCCCAGGGTTATGCTTACTTTTCCCTCCCATTTTTCCTTAACACATTAAATTCCGAGCAAATAAACGGCCGTTGGCCTGCACATTACTTAACACGTCACACACTGTAATCCTGGTGTTTTCTTCAAGGAAGAGGGTTGTGCTTTTCCAGCTTGTCACACAGCATTGGCAAAGTCCACTCCGAATTTATCTGCCAGAGGCTCTGAGGGTGGTGACAATCCATCATTATAATGATCATCTGCTCCAAAATCTCATACATCATACTCGCTCACTCATTAAATGCACTGTAGTCGCTCCTTTAGTCACTCATTCCATTCCTGTCCGCCTGTCAGAGGACAACCGTGCGGTGCCACGCTCATGATGTGATGCATGGGTGACCGTGTGTCTGTAATGTGTCATTCCACTTGCCGCAACGACAGAAACCCTGCCGTTTACAAGTACAAATAATTCATATATCATACCATACTGACAATACGCTTCTTTTGAATTACATTTGAATCAAGTGTCTGGTCCATAGTCTTACTGACTTTGCTTTTTGTGTGGCCTTTATTTCCGCAGGACGACGGTGATGTGGAAGATGATATGACAATCAGAGAGGTAAGACCGCTGGTGCACTTATAGCCTTAAAGCATAGATTCTGTTTTTCCTCGTGGAGTCAACACCAAGAATCGGACATTGACGCTTAACTGTGCAGCCACCATTCGGCTCTATGTAGTATTTCAGCCCTTTATCTTGCAAATGGATGGCACTTGTGCAAAGCCACCACTGGCTAGTTTAAGCATGAAAGTGGTTCTGGATAGGAGCCAATCTAGCTGTTGAGACAGAGGAACTTAATGTGGAGTTGGTGTTACAGCAATGTATGGTAAACTAAGCCCATTGTTATGTAACACTTGGGTGACAGTGCAGAACGGTTCGCTCACTGGCAGATTTTCAGAAATAGGCAGAAAACAAAATGTTTACTTTTCAGTTTAATTTCACTCTTGAGTAGTGTGCCGACACTGCAGAGACCCAACTACGGTATTTGTATACAAGCAATAAAAAAATGCAGTGTTCCGTAATATGCCACCTTTAAGATTCTGCCACCGCCATTGATGAAACTTGGACAACGCATTCTTCAAACATTGCAAGATGCCTCCATTAGCATTTCCGTTTGACTTTTCAGGTATTATCAGTCCCTAACCCTTTTTTCCGCCGTGGTTTTTACAAGTCCGTACCTATTGCGGACCGTTGCACTCTATGTGACAAGCGGGCTTCCTATGTGCTATTGTTACTTATTTCATGCTTGTGTGTTTAATATTAGCCTAATCGGACTAAGGTAATAGTCTTGTTGACACGCGTCAACTGCAAGGATTTTTTTTTTTTCTTCTCCATCTGTGCGGCCCGGTCCACGGCCGGGTGATTGGAACCACTCATATAAGCCATGGAGCACCAACAGCTCCAATTTCTTCTATCCTACACAATCATTTTGAATTCGTCCTCCACATCCCTCACGTCTACTGCATCATCACTTTACATTTCCCTCCTGGGTCACCACCCACCTCCCTCCCAGACTGTTATAAACAGCACATATGATTGAGAGACCACTTTAGTGTGGTTCCCAGTCCGCTGATATGCTCTCAGAGGGAGCATATTTTTAGGGGGTGCTATAGAATAATTTGTATGCCTTCTGTGTGGTGAGTGACGGCACACATAAAAGCATGATCTCCTCTGAGCATCAAGAGTGCTATTGCTCCAGGTTTATAGCTCAGAATCAAAACGTACCTTTAAGTGTCACCTTTTTAAGGGCCAGCCGGGGCTACTTGACTGACTGCATAAAGTTGTCTGCTCACATTCAAGGAAATTAAAAAATACTACTTCCAATTTGATATACTGCCTCGTAGAAATTTATAGTCTTGAAAGCCAAATCCAACTCTCCTGCTTTATAAATGTCTTTACTAGTCCATATAAAGCCCAAAATAATAATTTCCTATAATTGGTTTTATATATTTTTAGGGTGGTTTAAAATGCTACACTCAGCATAAATGTTTTATCTCATTTGTGCCTTGCACTATCGTCTCATGTGTGTGTGTGTATGTGCGTGTGTGATTTGTAGATCGCAGAGTGGGAAGAGATGCAGCTTGATGAGCAGGTCAACTTTAACAACTGCAAGATCGACCCTGCCCCGTTCCAGCTCGTGGAACGCACGTCACTGCATAAGGTCGGATTGTAAAGACAGCTGTTCTACTTTGTTTATTTCAGGACATTTCACGTTTATTTTGTAAACAGAGCATGAATTGGCCCAGTGTCTTACAAATCCTTTCCCTTCAGCTTGACTTCAGTAAGATATATGAGGTATCATTTTGCTTGTGTTGATTGTGTTTTCTTTGCAACATACAACATGAAAGCACTCTTTGATTAGAGTGCATGATCATGCTGTGTTTCCAAACATGTCACCTACTAATTCTTTCTAGGTTGCAGCTGTGGCAGTATCTAATGTGGTCCATTCTAAATGCTACCTTCTCTTTGTCCTTTGTTGTCTGGGTGGGTTGATACCTGAGAGAGCCCGTGTCCTATCCATCTTCTCCTCGGACCGCACACTTCTAAAAGCCAACACCACACATAATCTCCTTCAGCATAACAAATACTGCGGAGTACAACAACCGATGCTGTTTACAGACACGCGTGGTAATACGTTATATTAGGCGTGGGCAAACTACATGCGACGTAAAACGTTTTAATCCGGCCCGCCGAATGTGAAGAAAATGAAATGAATAAACCTTGTTAATGTTATTTTCTAAAAACTGTGGTGTGTCAAACACAGATATTTTGTTGCAATGCTTTTTGTTCCTTTTCATTTAAAATTAAATTTACGTTTTTTTCTCTGATGAGGTGAGGTTACCAAAACACTCCATCCATCTGCTCCTGGTCCGGCCGTTTGTCAAATTTTAAAACCCATTGTGGCCCGCCAATCAAAAAGTTTGCCCTCCCCTGCTCTATATGCACTTTGGATTTTGTACGTGGCATTCACTATCTTATGCTGTTCTCCTTTTTGACCTTTCTGCGGCACACCAACTTTTTTCTCTCTTCTGCAGTATCCACACAAGAAATTTGGGAGCAATTTCTTTTCCAACATTTAATTCTACAACGCAGGTGACACCCGTTAGAGCTCTTAGCACATGTGCGACCCATTGCGGCAACATTGTCTACAATGTGAAAATGTTGCAATAAGCGAAGCTCAAAGATTGAAGTAGTTGAATTCTGGAATCATAATCAATGGATGCTATCAATTGTGTGCCAACATTTTTGGGAGAAGAATCCATAAAGGTAAACTTTTCAAGATAAGATAAGATGTCCTTTATTAGTCCCACAATGGGGAAATTTGAGTCAGGATGCTCAATTTCTGTCATACTGCCTTAAAGTGTATGGCAAAGTAAGCCGAAAAACTTTTTTAAGAAGGAGTACGAGCACAATTATTAAAATTCCAATGATTACTTTGGTAAAACCCAAGTGGAAAAAAAGCCTAAAAAAAGATGGAGGAAGCTCGATATTTTCATGAGCTGGGTCCGCTCACTGGCTGTTTGATCCAGTGCGTACAGAAGAAAAATCACGATGAGCGCCTCCGTCATGATTCCATCGTCATGCTGCCCCCACCAAGTTACAACCCCGAAAGATTCTCCAAGTTAAATCCATGATTGAAAAACTGTTCATTGCGACATGTTTTGTATGATTTGTAGAGCAACAATTATGTCAGCAATGCCACCAAGATGGATTTGATCTATTATTCTTCAAGCCGACTTTAACAATTCATTTAACAACTTCAATAGGTCCACTCTTATTTATTTATTTTTTTTGGGGCGATGGCCAAACAATGAGGTGGCTCCTTATTCTTTTCCTTCCTTTGGCCTGCTTTCCTTCCAACCTCATTTAGTGATGAGGATATGAGTAATGAATGTAACTTTTTTGCTGACAAAGAGGCGATGTTGAGCCGATTAAAAGCTTGGCTTCCTTCCATGGAAACGAGTGTAAAGTTACTGCAGTACTAATACAGTAGCCTTTTTAAACTGTGGCTTCCTCTCCACAGCCCAAAAACATTTTCAGGCAGTAAATCATGTTTGAACTCAGCATGGTTTATAACTAAGGTAGGTTTGCACAAGAGTAATGTCATAATTACATAAAATATTTGTATGGAAAAACACTTTAAGGCAATAATATAAAAAAAAATTAGAAAAATACATTAATTACAGAAGTTATAAAGTGCATCTTGATGTCATCTACGTGTTCTTATGCTGCTGTGGGCAAACAAGTAGTGTGCTGTTCATAACTTTGATATGTCGTATGGTGGTACCATACCGTACCAACATACCTTTGGATATATCTTGTCATTTAATATCATGAACAAGGTGTCCAAACGTTTGATTGCGTCTGACTAGCGTGTGAAAATTTGCAGTTTAGATTCGGGAAAACGTCTCTGAAGGTTGTTGTCACGTTCATAATGTTGACCAAGACCAAAACAACAATTGTGCGTCATACATTGACCAATTGAGTGAGAATATTTCTACAGATGGCCATTTTCAGTGTGTCAGTTTTTGTTCTTTACAACCTGAGGTCGATTTTTTTTTTTCATGTTGCTTTGAAAATTAATGGCCAAAACGACATTACTCTTTTCTGCTAATAATTTTTTAAATAACCTGCGATTATTATGACCAATAAACGAATAATCAAGTATCTTAATGACATTCAAATAATCCCGTCACACACTCTGTTGTTTAGTCTGCGTATTTGTTGCATGTGTGCCTCCACACAAAGCTCCAAGTCACATTTAGACCTGGATCTGCTCCCTAGGTGCACAGCGTGCCATGGTTGCCACACGCAGTTTCTCAGTGATGGGTGACAGGCAGAGAACAAAAGTCCCTTTTACACTTCCTTCACATGAAGGCAAGGAACAGAAGGGCTGGCTCAGAACAATTTGGGTGTTTGGTGCCTTTTGAGAAGGTCACCTTGTAAATTCTGGGGAATCAGACTAGCATTTCCCCAACGAACATGAGCAATTTCTGTATTTGCTTAGTTTGCAGTAGTTCAATAACCTTTGACCGTTCAGTGCTGAATGATTGCACATTGTGTGACTTTTATTGAGCGTACACTACAGTATATTCTCTGATGGGAAACAGTTATATATGCTTGGCCCAGGCTTGAAAGCAACAGCCACAGCCACCATTTACTTAACAAAACAGTGGGATCAAACTCAAGTATCCCCAAATGCCTCCTCGGGTTCAACAGAGAGTGCAATTAAGCACTAAAAGATCCGGAACGAACATTATCAGACCAGCTACCTTACTGATCTGCCAGTACAGTTTTTGACTTTATGCTCTCTCTGCTGCTTTCAGCAGGAAGCCTGCAGTGAGGGGGAGATTAAATACAACTTTAATGATGCTCATGGGTAAACAGAATATTTGCTTCAGCAAAAGCAGCACAGGTCAAAGTTTGGCAGTGAAAACAGAGTTGGGTCAACAAGTTTAAAAAAAAAAAAAAAAGTGGATCAGAATGGTATTCAGTCTATTTTTTCGGTTGCCATAGGACACTGGATAATTCCCTTTTCCACTAGAATGGTTGACGTACTGCCCCATTTGCAGTCACCCTGTAAAATGGACCATCGACCAGTCTAGGGTACAATCCTCATGCAAAAACGCAAAATAAAATATAATAAAACAAAAAATAATATTTAGCATGCTTTGGACCGGGCCGCACAGTAGTACTACGGTTTATTTATTATTTAAAACAGAAAAATATTTTATTTTAAAAAGTGACCGGCTTTGCTCTGTTACATCCATCTATTATGGATTCTTGACACATGTCACTAATATTAAACCCACAAGGAGTAAAAAAAAAAAAAAAAAAAACCACACCACGTGCAGCAACGGCTCTTGATAAAGCGTTATGGTCAGTTATGTATGTTGATAACCTTGTTCCGTGGTGTGTTATATTGCCACATTTCAGGAAGGTGCTGCTCATAAAGTCCCATAAAAATGTGGCATCACGTTTATAGTAATATCTACAAAATACCCCAGTTTTGTGTTGCTCGTTCATGCACGTTTGAGTTGTTCTATTGCGTGTGTTGGGTTATATGAGTGAGCATATTAAGGTACAAAAAAATACACAGTGGATTTGCATTTGGTGTTTGTTTTTTTTATTTGTCAGCAAACCATCGCTCCCCCCACCCCACCAAAACAGATTTTTGGCGCACCTTGTTGTGCTATTTTTGCTTTTGCTTTGAATGCATTATTTGATCTTTCACTGGTAACCTTTCCCGATTCCTGGTTGTTCTTCCTCGACCAGCTTGTTGGTACAGAACTGTTTCCTTTAAATTTGGCAACGTGAAAAAACAATGACTATCTTCATGTCCCGCTGAAGGGATCCAGTTTTGCTGAGCTTTTATTTCAACGTCTCCATCTTTGATGTTGGTGTTTTTTGTGGCTGATTTTATCTACGTAAATGTGCCTGCTGTGCCTATCGAGAGTGTTTCTCATCTCTGCTGCTGTCATCCTCCCAGACGCACACTATCTTCTCGCTGCTGGGCCTTGATCACGCCTATGTCACGAGTATTGGACGTCTTATTGGGGTTGTTTCCCTTAAAGAGGTAAGAGCATCATTCAAGAGTCTCGTGTTTTTTTTTTTTTAATTTCAATTTTCTTTGCGTTAAAAGTTGATTGCCATCACTTACCAGCATGCGTACATGTTTCATAATTGCTTAATTACAGATACGCACACAATTCAGTCAAATTGATGGACCCCCTCCCTCTACTTATGTAACGTGACAAACAAAAGACTCCTTGATACTGCCATCCCTTTTAAATGTCAATTTTCTGTCAGTCTGCACTCCCTCCCTCTCTATTTGCCTCAGTAGCAAATTTCTCTCACCCTCCACCCAGCCTCCCACTCTTTGTGAATTGGCCACGAGTGGGGAGGCTATTGTGTGCTAAGTGCAGCGCTGTTTGTCCCCGACATTTAGTTGTTTTTGTTCTGTGTTGCACCAGCAGACAATAGGCCATCCAAAGCAGATGAAGCCCAGGCTCTGCCAGCCTAACACTGTGTCACACACACACGATGTTATATCACTGCTTGCGCAACGGTCTGTCGAAATGGAAGTGGTTTAGATATGTCACGTGTTCATAATTGTGCTCGGATGAATTGGAACGGGCTAATTGATAGTTGTCAGTCAAGTGCAAAATTTCCAATTGTGTATTTGGGATCCGTAATTTGTAGTACTCTTTAGCAAAGCAATCACAGTGCCATTTTTTTCACAGACTAACAGTTAAGTTAAAAAAATAAAATTATATGCAACACTTCAAAAATGTTTTAGGTTTTCAAATGAGAAGGCATGTATTTTGTTTTGCTTGCGTTTTATTCAACAACACCCTGCAATCCGGCCACCCATTTTGCAACATGCTGTCAACTGAAAATGACATCACAGTTGCCCAGGGCTCATGGGTTAAAAACGGTTGGATTTTGCTGCTTAATTCATATTGCGCGCAAGCAAAAATAATCAGAATGGCGTGTTTAAATAAGTGAGGGTGCATAGAACCTATTATAGTCAAGAACATGTTGTACTTGACTTCCCCTTTAATGTACACTCTTTCAATTTCAGTGAGATCTCAATGTTTTCCCATTTTGAACAAAAATGAGGATCAAAGTAAATCACCTTTTTTATACCCAAATTTGAACTAGATCAGAACGTTTCTGAAACAACTCGAGAAAAAAAATGGACCATGACATTCAAAAATTCTAAGTAAACCTTCTCTTCAGGAATGCCAGTAAATAATGCCGTTTTCCATCACTAGATAATAATGTACAATTTGTTTTTTGTCTGGCCACCCAGGTTAGCACTGATTAAAAACTCTAGGCCCCTAGCGGCATTATATATATATATATATATATATATATATATATATATATATATATATATATATATAGAAAGAATTAAGAGAAAGCGGGAGGGAGAATTACATTACAGTCTGAAATATGATAAAATAAAGGAAATTGAAAAGGTCACAGCGAATTAAAAAAAGGGGGGAAGTGCTTCACAAGCCAATATGTGACATTTTAAAAAATGAACTATACGGATACAAAATGAACAACAGAGACAAAAAGATTTCTGCGAGAGAAGTCATATAGTGACCACTGCGATACAGTTGCACAAAACTCAATATTAGAAGAATAAAGTGTGGATGACAGTTATTTTGTGTTCATGACGTGAGGAAAGGAGTGTGGACCAGATATATGAACAAGGCAGTAAAAGGTCTTGTTTCTTGTTTAAGAATTTGCATAAGCACCCTGAAAGATGGAAGCAGCTGCCGCATTGGGTGCTCTTGAGACATATGTACAGTAACAGTGGGATTGAGAACAGTAAAAAAATCTTCGGTCTTCCTTGACTTCACTTTCGATACAAATGGTGGTGATGCAAAATAGATGTTAACATACGTTTAAGGTAAAGGGATTCTCAATCTAATACGGCATCTTCTCTTTCACATGTTTTACTTTTGGCAAGCATTTTCGAGAGTGAGCCTTAACTATATTCTGTGGCAGCAGTTCGGACACAAAGTCTTTTATCTTCCAAGCATTAGCAGTGCATTCGTTTCTTCTCTGACTTTCTCCTCCATTATTTCTGTCAAATATCTTGAGCAGACGGCATCACAAGTCAAAGTCGTCCTGACCTTATTTTTCTCACTTTGTAGCACATGCTACACTCTGATCCTGATCTTTCCCCCCCAATTACCTCTTGGAGGAGACAATCTGGTGTAAAATATGAAATGGCTTGTGGACCTTAATCAGCATGTAGACTAGCATACAGTAACCAAAAGTCAATACAATCCAGCATAATAAAAACATAGAGCGGGTTAAAACCCTTCAGGCTCTATACCATCCATTTTTGTCAACCTTGCATCAATTTTTGAACAATTTTAGCTGTTTTCATGCTATTGTAATGGAAGTTCCCAAAGGTGTGAATTTATGTACTCCAGCTTAATGGCCACTTGGCTTAATCATAGCCATTTTTGGCCAATTGAAAAAATGTGAAAAATACATTTCAAAGTTCTTATTTACCTCATTAATTCCACGCCCTAATTCCACTGAACTTGGGACATTGTGTAAAACTTCAATAAAAACAGAATCCAATGATTGCAAATCCTTTTCAAGCTGTATTCATTTGAATGCACTGCCAAGACGTCTCATGTTCAAACAGATCAACCCCAAATATCCACTCAGTTTTAATTTGATGCCTGCTGTAGTGATGGGTAAATGAAGCTTCAACTCTCCTTCATGATCCAGTTGGAGTACTTTTGGACTCCTGTAGATGGCACTCTTCACTGTTCAACATTGGGCTGAAAGCACATGAATTGCCATTTTTTTAAACCCTTTATTTAAACCAAGAGTGCCGTCTAGAGGACTCAAAAATACAACAACTGTTTCATGAAGCAAATTTGAAGCTTCATTTTCCCATCACTAGCCTGTGGTCTGTTCCAAAAAACAGCAGGGACAGGAACATGGTTCGCAATGTATTATTTGGCCTTTCCTTTTAGTAACAATCAATTAGCATTTGGGAACAGAATACATTCATTGTTCAACAGTCAGCGGACTCTGTTTACATATTTTGCATTTCATAATGCGCCACACATTTTCAATAGACGAACGTTCTGGACTGCTGGCAGGTCAGCGTACTACCAGAGAAAAAATTGCATGGTCCTTTTCCTGGTCTTTTTCTCTAGCACGTATCCCAAGTAACTTGACTTGACTTCTGTCTGTTCTCTGTCCATCCAGCTTCGCAAAGCAATCGAGGGCTCTGTGACGGTGAAAGGCGTAAAGGTGCGCCCACCCCTGGCCAGCTTCCGGGACAGCGGCACCAGCAGCAGTGAAAACGAAGCCACTGAGCTCCACAAGCTGTGGGATCGCCAAAGGAGCACATCACTGCCCGGTGAATGCTCCCCATCTCAGTCTGACGAAAAGTCCCAGTGATGCCCAAAATAGTTGGACGAAGCCTCAAGGGGGGACGCGCTGAGGTTTTCTGATTCCTCAGGGCTTCGGATCAATATTTAATAGTGGAAAGAGTTCTACTGCTCCACCGGTCTCTTCTTCTCTCATTGTCCTTGACTGTTGCCATAAACTCTCGAGGAATCTTGAAATCACCATTGCCGACGCTCCACGGGCGAGCAGAACACATGACAACCTGATCCCTGCTCCGCACGCAGTGAAGTCTTTTTAAAAGGGATGTTCTTATGCAGATGTTGTGTAGTTCATATTGCTTTTATTGTCAGGACAATAGTCAACCAGTCTTCCATTTGGTTTTCCTCTCTCTGTACTGTAAGAATGGTGAGAACTGATACTATATGCACTGTATTTTTTTTTCTATTGCCTCGTGGTTTGAATGTGGTTTGCATAGGCACTATTTTTTTCATAATGGCACTATTTTTCTCACTGGAACGGTGAATTGTTAGTGTTCTCACCACTTCAAGATTATGGTCGACGTGAACAGAGGGGCCCAATGGCCTCGTAGCCATTTGAATAATGTACACTCCTTCCCTGTGAGTAGCTACGGACATATGGTACACGCAAACATGGTTGTGGCAAAGCTCTTAAGGCATCCTGCTCATCTAAATATAGATCTTACCGATCAGAGAGGGTTAAGAGCACGGTAATGGAAGGAAGGGAGGGAGAGAACGAGTAGCTGCGGACAAATGGATGGCGTTAAGATTGAAGTTATCATTACCCAACCAGCTGCTCTCGGCCTCCTCATCAATCTGTCTTGGTTCACCAAATTAGCTAACATCCATTACTATTGAAAGCAAGAATCCATAATCCGGGGGGCTGCACACTAGCTGAGGACAAAATAAGAACTGGATCCATTCAATTGAATCCAGTTGAGCTCGTAGCACTAAATGGAAAAAAAAAGATAATCAATTGAAAGATGTTCGCACTAAATTATTGCTTCAGCTGTCAGCAAAGTTGACAGGTGAAATTTGAGCCGTCGTTGTGTTTATGGCAGCATGCTTTCAGAGTCAGCAATGAGTCTGACATGACAGACAATAAGTCATTTGGATTTAATATTTAATGTGGGCTCAATGGTAAGAAAACACTGATTTGTCTCACTCTGCTGGGAATAATGTCCACGCCGCAAAAGTGTTACGACATTTTGGCTGCAGTGAATTCATCCTTGACATGACAGCACAGCTTTGCGCTTGTTGTATTCATGGCGGCCACTTTAGAAAAAAAATAGCATCGCCGTGGATTTGCATGAGATCAAATTTGCGTTTTTGATTGGCATGCTCCACTTGTCCAATGAGCTTTATTTCTAGTCAGATGTTTTTATTGTGGTCATAACATTTTTAGTTACATTATGACTGTAATATGAAATCTTATTGTAATGTCTTAACCAATCTTTAATACAGTGAAACTATTCTCTTTCTAAGGGGTTTGGAGGCTTTTTTAAATATGAAATTGGGGATAACTATTATTCCGCTATCTTTTGTACTGTCTGAAACATTTCAAGTAGTCGATGAAATTGGGAGCCCCACACACCGTCGTTTAATATTCATGATGCCAAGAGAAGCTCATATCAAAGGGACCAGCATGGTGTGCACATGTGGGTGTGTGTGTGTGTGTGTGTGTGTGTGTGTGTTGGGTCTCTTCTTGACATCATAGCAAGTGGCTCTGGATGTGGTGGAGGAGTTATAGCCATTCTATACCTGCAGATGAGGTACTTCACGGACGGGGCGACTACCCCAAAGCTTGCTTGAATTTGCCATAGCAACCCATGTGTCACCGGGCCAATTCTGAATGCGTCTTTGCATCATATGATGCTGTGTCCGCCTTACACTCCTAAACATTTAACTATACATTTCATCCGCGACCATGTAGAAGAAGCTTGATGCATATTTATTAGTCTGGAGTATAGTCGTAGTCCTGTTTTTTTTTTTTTTGTTGTTTTTTTTTTTTTTTGGTTCCTTTTCTTATGGATGATCTACTTGTCGATAATCATATTGTGCAATAACAGTTTTTCATCTCACGTAACCCTTTTTGATTGATGGCATGAATGCAAAGATAACCTTATTTTTGTAAAGAAAATCTTAAAAGTGCAAAAAATGAATGTACAGTGTATTGGAAGTGAGCCACACATGAGTTTGTGTCAACGTTTGACTACTGGAAAGGGAGGGGAGGGTTTCCCCCAAACCTTTAATAACAGCATTCACATTAGAACTAAAATCATCTGTTCACATGGAAAAGAAACCAATTTTAAGTTGAAGACATCTGGCCCAAGACTTTTATTCATGTTATGAACACTTTTTTGCTTGGAATCCTTCCTTAAAATCTGGTGATTCTTGCTGCATGGATGCTAGTTGACATTCTCACACAAGGATGGATTTTTATCATGATCTGGTTGAGTTCTTACTTAAGTAAGTGGATATTGATTTAAAAGCGCACATTTTGGATCCACGTTTTAGGGCTCTTTGGGGAACACACTGGAGGGCCAAATCAGAGAGAGCAGAACAATGTCGAGATATTTTTCAAAATGAAAAATGCGTAACCGTTTTGTACATCAGGGATGAATAAATGAGATTTTAACGTGCAATTCTTGCCTCGTGATGCCTTTTTTTTTTATTTGATCTATTCAAGCAAAGTATCAATAAGGCATGTTCCTGAGTGTTTTCTCCACATCTCTGTTTGTTGTTTTTAAGTATAGCATTGTTTATTCAAGGAAATAAAATATGAACGTTTTTGACAAAAATGATTGATAGAAAGGCAAATTAATCCATTCACATTTTTTTCTATGGAAAGTATAGAGTGGCCAGCAGAAATCCCTCGCCTATCATAATCAAAATTAATAAGAAAGGAGATCGCAATATATCGTCAACACAACAGAAGCGGGGATCTTTGAGTCTGTGGTCAAAAGTGAGCTTCGCTGCGGAATGTAGGGACAGCCAGAAGATCCCGCCCATCTGTAGAGTCGGTCCGGCGGACACTCACAATTAGGGTACCGTCATGATTAAAGGTGCCACAGACGGAAAGGGGGTTCATGTCCTTGGGGAACTGGGACTTATGGGTGAATGTGTCACTCACGCTCCCGTCATCCATGACCTGAAGGACACAAATTGGAGGTGTCCACTCAAAACGTTTACACATAGTCAACAAATATTTCACAAGAAGGACATTTTTTTTCAATTTGGTCCATATTAAATACTCATCTCTACGAGTGTATAGGCATTAAATTAAAATCATTTTACCGACAAAGTACAATAAAATATGTTCTTCTCTAAAATAGAAACTAGTGTCCATTTTTTTATTAAGCTTCTATTCTATCAAAATATCTCTGGACCCTGCCCTCAGTCTTTAGGGGGGCACATGAAATTTATGGAAAAGGAACAATTTTTATCTTTTCAACAGGTGCATATGTGACGCAGTGCAAACACACGTGCTTTGTGGCATGATAGGCTGCAGCATTTAGATTCCATCTGTCAAACAAAATGCCATAATCTATTTATATTTTAAATATTTGAGTGATGATTCAACACTAGCAACACAAAAATAGAAACTATGATTGTCGGGGAGTTCTGCTACTTATTCACTGATTCAAGTAAATGAGCCGTCTTCACACCAGTGTGTTGGACAACTGAAAATGATTCCCAATCAACTTGATGGGCGGGCACAGCCCCCGATGGCTCGCCCTTGGTGACGGGTCTGGATAGGCCGATGTTTGTTTCAGGGGCAATGCCGATACCTATTATTTGTGGTCAAGGAGGCTGATAACTGAGCCAATATTCATTTTCATCCATCCATCCAATATCTATTTTCATTTCTCCTCACAGGGGTGCTGGAGCCTATCCCAAGTTTCTTGGGGCAGTAGGCGGGGTCACCCTGAACTAGCCGCTAGCCAATCGCAGTATTAACTTTTAGTAAAAAAAAAATTAAAATGGTTGCATTAAAATCTAAGGAAAAAAAAGGTTTTCGTCATTATTCAAATTTTTTACATAATTTGTTTGTTGTAAAATTTCAGAAAGCTCCCGGGATCACCCCGTCTTAAAAAGTTGAAGGAAAACCTATAGCTCCCTATAGTATTCAACAGCAAATAAAGTGCTCTGAAATTTCTAAATGGCAGAAAAATTTCACTTATCTTTGTTTTGATTTTTTTAAAAAAAAGGTGCAGCGTTCCCAGGGTCAATTGAATCGCTTATAAAGTTAAAGGAAAATTTTAATAAATTGTTTCCATGAACTTAACACAGTTTTAAATGGATTTATTTTCGGCCATCAGACTTTTTAAAACGGCAGATTCCAATATTTGTCAAAATGCCCAATATAGGCGCTGATCATAGGTCCATCCCATAATCAGTCCATCCCTAGTATACTTGCAACCAGGTTACTGAGGACACTGGTCAAAATAATAATAATAATAAAAGTATAACATAGTAGTAATATAGTAGTATATTCAGTAATTATTAGTATATTAATCAAAATTTCTGAATTAACTGTTATGTTCAGTAACAGGTGGATTTTTTTTTCTGAAACGTCATCACATTAAATTACAAAGCATTGTAAAATCCATATTGCTGCATCATTTTTAGGTCAAACTTAAAAAAAAAAATCTCCAAACCTGTTGTGCTCGACAAAAAAAAAAATAGTTTAATAATCTGCAATAATAATTTTAGGGACATCTAAATCCATCCTTGATTAACATTTGCTTTTGACCAGTGGTTCATGATTATTGCTGACGTTGGACAGTTTCAGAAATTAGAATTCATTGAATACTTTATTCATGATGATCAGATGTTTTTTTTTAATACAAGTCTGATTGCGTTTAAACACACACACACACACTCACTAAAACACGCACACCTACTTTCTGAGCGTGAATGACGACATGATGGTTATACGCCATCACCACAACATCATGCGGCTGAAACTGGCTGACATCGGCGGACACGTAGTAGCTATCTCCTACACACTGCACACCTCCAGCACTGGTCTGACAAACTGGCACAACACCACCCATTGGATCTGAAACACATTAAAATAATGTGTCATGACAGGTTCATAAATAAATGAATGAATATATCAAATATACTGTATATAATTCCATAGCACGTTGTTACCTAACTGATAGATTGGTTTTAAAATTGTGAAGGAATTAATTTATGAGTCGTTCAAAGTTTACTTTAGTCTACATGTGCATTACAGAGTTGCATCTTTTGTTGTTGTTTTTAGTTGCTAAAATGCTGTTCATTCTTGTATATCTGTTGGAACTCATAATGCCACTATGGCTGAAAAGTTCAAACAAATTCAGTCATACACTGACTAAACACCAAAAAGTTGCTTAAGCCAACGTCACACACAAACTCGTCTCCAACGAGGTCTACTATCATCGACTGGCTCCTTTTGTTATTAGCTGCTCCTTGATGATGTTGCTTCAGTATGACACACATTATGGACTACAAGTCCCAGATGGCTGTTCAACCTTCTCTTCTTCCGGCTAACGGCTATGCCATGAGTGCGCAAGCTACGGCCCGGGGGCCACATGCGACCCATTAAACGTTTTAATCCGCCCCGCCAAACTTGAAAAAAATTAAATGAATAAACCTTGTTACTATTTTATTTTCTAAATACTCTGGTGTGTCAAACACAGATATTTTGTTGTAATACTTTTCTTCATTTTCATTTTAAATAAATGTTTGTTTGTTTTTTTAGATGAGGTGAGGTTACCAAAACACTCCATCCATCTACTCCTAGTCTGCCCCCTTTGTCAAATTTTAGAACCCATTGTGGCCCGCCAATCAAAATGTTTGCCCACCCCTGGGCTTTGCAGTTAATAACGAAATAAATAAACATTTAAAATCATTCAAAGGGCTTGTGTAATCAATTAGCCGCCAAAGATGAAAACGAAAGACTATTTTGCTGTAATTACAATTAGTTTTAGTTCGTTTTGTTGACGTATAATGTCATTTCAGTTCATTTTTATTTTCTTAACTTTCGTTTTTATTTTATTTCATAAATATTTTTTTTTATCATTAATTATTTTGTTAGTTTCCATTAACTAAAATAACCTTAGTGCAATTTAACATGGGTTGCATTGTGATAGATTCATTCTGAATACAGCCGTGTTCCAGTTCTCAGCTGGGGTGCAACTGCAGAATATTTTAATTTTTTGATCCATTTGATTTGTACAGGTAGAATGGTGGAAAGACATTTTGTAAGGATTATCTTGGTGTCATTTTTGATTAGCACAAAAACCTATGTGAATACACCTTTTTTTATCCGCTGTTTGAGAAGTTTCTTTCCTTTTTATGATGTTCTTTTAAAAAGTAATCTCAACTTGTTGTTGTAAAACTTTTCTTATATCATAATCATGTCCCATGAACCATCAAGCAGCATTTACGAGGT
Source organism: Idiotropiscis lumnitzeri (assembly GCF_059441095.1). NCBI lineage: Eukaryota > Metazoa > Chordata > Actinopteri > Syngnathiformes > Syngnathidae > Idiotropiscis > Idiotropiscis lumnitzeri. The sequence continues at coordinate 18,137,423 of NC_142397.1, read as the reverse complement.
AACTGCAGCAAAGCCGCTCTCATCTGCACCACCTGTCAATGTGCAATTCAGAAGTGGTGGCTTAATCAAACATATTAACGTTTAATACATTGATTTTTATTTTTCATAATTTCTAGATTGCATTTATAGGAGAGGCAACTTTAATTGTGACTGTCTGTTGTTGACAATTCAATCTGTCTCAGTAGTCAGTGAGTGTCATTTCTTAAACAGCTGTTGGAACCATCCACATCAGGTCAAAGGCGGTATCTGACTTTCACTCTGGGTTTTGTAGTGCATTTTTTGTTTTCCCGCCACCCTTTGTACTTCCCCTCAAAATTACTTCTTTATGATGCCCAGTTGATGAGGTCTGCAGCCTTTTGCTCACAGTCAGACATTATGGGTCATTACTTCTACTCCTTACTCCTCAAGCTTCCTTCCAATGAAAAGTTTATTTTCCGTTTTTATGAACCACTGTGATGATGAAATAATAGCGAATGAAAAACTTGACATTTATGGCTTGCCTTTGAATACTTTCTAATTGGTTTCTCCCTGTAATTGCCAGTGTTATTTTAATCAAATTCTTAATTATAATCCTACAAACTTTGTTGTACATTATATTTGTGTCGTAGCCTCCTGCGACAACCGCTTTGTCTCTCACACGGGAGTGATGTCAGAGTAAACTGGGAGTGGTGCACCTTTAGAGCGAGGGGTGGTCTGGTCACTGCCTTGCTCAACAGGAGCTTGACAGTAGTGATGGGTAAATGAAGCTTCAAATCTGCTTGATGAACCAGTTGGAGTATTTTTGGACTCCTGCAGATGGCACTCTCTGTTCAACATTGGGTAAAAAGCACACTGACTTGCTCTTTTTTAAACCCTTTATTTAAACCAAGAGTGCTGTCTACAGGACTCAAACACTCAACAACTGGTTCATGAAGCAAATATGAAGCTTCATTTTCCAATGACTACTTGACAGTATTAAGCAACCAGATGAGCATCACTTCAACATTTAGTGGCCATTTTCATTTGTTTCCCACTGGATGCGAAATAGAACCCCCCCAGTGCTAATGCCCAAGTAGTGTACCGAAGTAGTGTGAGCCTCAGCTGACTTACCAGGATGTCCACAGGAGGATCTGCCTTGCCTGCCGAATGGAACCTGAGAAGCGAGTCCTCCCTGGCCTTCTTCACAAAACAGGCTGGATGACTCAGACGAGTCAAGGAAAGGCTCTAAAAGAACATCCAGAGAGTCCCCAGATCCAGCCCGTGAGCTCTCTGACCGAAAACTACTGGAAGAGCTGTAACGGGCTGACGAGCGATAGGAGGAAGAGGATCTGCGACTAGAAGAAGTCAGTGATTCCATAGCACCAAATGCAGATTCTTCTCAACAACACACTCCCACTTCAAAAACAATCTATCTCACCGGGGTGGCTTCTTTATAAAGCCCCCGGTGCATTGTGGGTCGCTGAGCACACTGGTTCTGTAGCCATCTTCGCTTACCCATAGATGGGTACCAGGCCGACCAGTTGAGTCAAGAATAACGGACAAAGTGATAAGGAGCAAAACCTCCTTCCATTGAAGCCCACACAGAGCTGAGATAAAGTTGAGTGGGCCCGAGACAATACCTCTGGCATGTGGTCAGAAATAGCACATTGAAAGGAAGGGTCTGATCATCCGTTGGGCTGACCCTGCCTGAAGCGTGAAGTCTTTTATCAATGACACATTTGAGTTGAGCTTACTGGCTAAAAGAATGGCCAAAAACAATTGAAGAGTGTTACTCCAGGAGAAAACGAGGCGATTATCAGAAGTTGAAAAAAAAAAGCATCATTGACCTTTGACCTACAAATACATTATAAATACGTGCATTATTTTAAACATGCATAGACCTGATGTTACGATTGGTGTGACACGTTTGGTTGGTAGTAAAGTACATTTTACGTGACATAATTTGAAAACATTCGTAATACCTCTTCACAATTTATGCAGTGATGGGGAGAATGACCTCAGGCTCGATGAGCTGAGACATGATTAGATTTGCACGGTGAGGATGTAAATTTGAGTGATGAGCGGCCAATGCATGGTGAAGTATGCCTTTTGTCCAAAGTCAGCTGGGATTGGCCTCAGTGATGTTGGGCCTTCATAACGACAAGGTGATTCATAAAAAAAAAAAAGATGGGTTTCCAAAATATATTATTTGCATTATATGAGAAGCTTGTATTTCACAGTGTCTGCGGATCTTATTTAAATCCAAAGTACCAGTAGCAGTATTGTGGATTATTTTTGTATTGTGCTGTCATTTTTAAAATAACATCAAATCATGTTATATTTACATTTTTTATTTTTCCCACAAGAAGCAAGGTGATAGTGATTCTGCATTAACAGCTGCAGCTTCCCTCTGTTGAGTTTTCATGTTTTCCTCTTGCTTGCTTGCGTTTTCTGCATTTATTATGGCTTCCTCCTGTTAGGTACAGTACATTAAGAATTGAAATTGTCAGAATGTGTGAATGTGCGCATGAATGTTTGCTTGTTTATATGCGGTCATGTGCAATATAGACAATGGTTGAAAGGATCTTTTTTTTTTTTTCTTCCGCAAATACATAATGATAGTTTTGTGCTAAGCCAAGATAATGAGAGAACATTTTACGTGACAATTTCAGAGAGGTATTAAAGGGAGATTTGTCGAATTGTGACCAAATGAGTCCAGGTGACAAAGCTAAAAATACACTGGGGAAGTCAAGCAAGAAAGGGGGGAAAAAAAACATAAAACTAGATGAATCTAGACACACAAGTAATTGGAAACTAAATTTTCAAAGAAAGCAAGATGAACAGCAATGAAATTTTATGAGGCACTAAATAAATAAAAGGAAAACAGTCTTGCCCAGATATTTCTTTAGTAGTCCGGTCCGAAGCCGGATGCGCAACATATTCAAGAAAAATGAGTCAATCTAATTTTTATCAAAAGTTTGACTTGTTTTGTGCCCCTCTCTGGCCTCCAATGAGTTTGCAAAGAAAGCCTCAGGCAAGAGAGGCAAGACCTCCTTTCAGGATAAACAACAGATGGAAGGAACAGTTGGGAGAAAGACCAACGGGACAAAATGTTTTTGAAAAGAATCAATTTTTTACACATTGCTCTCCATTGATCTTATATTGGCCATCAACTCGTTAATTACAACAGCTGATCTCTCCTTGGCCAGCATTTGATCGCTATGTTTCAACAATATTCCTTTCTACTACGGGTTGCAATGATAATGAAGACGTTTTTTATTCATTTATTTATTTTTACCGACGAAGGGAAGGTGGTGAAAGTCAAGTCTGTCATGGTCCGTTTTTGTCCTGTCATGTTTATGTTTGTTTCTGTCCAGCTGGAGTGGGGGCGTTTACCTCCAGCGCTTCGTTCTGGGTCATGTCGTCATGGCTGGAGAGACGTGCCCACCAGCCACGCACCTGTCACTGGTCACGTTCTTGATTACGGCACTATTTAAGGACTCCATGCTGACAACTCAGTGTCGGAAGATTCCCCTTGCTCATGATCCCAAGCTGCGAATCACCGGGCGTCTCGTTTTTGCCTTTCCGTGATTTATGTCCGTATTTCGTTCGTAAGTGTTTTGGGTTAATTGATAATCTCGTTCGTGTTTTTTCGTGAATTGGTTTTCCTTGTCCTTCAGCGGCAAGCGATTTTCGTTTCGTTTTTTTGTTCCTTACCTTTTGCAAGCGTTTTTCGTTCCCGTCGTGATTTTCCTGGTGTGTTTTTCCACCAGCGTCATTTGTAGCACTTTGTCGGTCTCGCGTATGAATTATATTGTTTTTTTTGTCAAATAAATATATTTGTTAAATTCACTTTTTCTGCGTCTGCGCTTTAAAGAGTCCTGACCGTTTTTCCAGAGGTTCAGGAAGAACCTAACCAGAGTCAAAGTCGATGACATTGCTGATATTTTTCATTTTAAAAGATATTATGAGGTCATTTTAAATTTTACTGGACATGATGGAAGGTCATACTTTACTAAACCACTTGTGTGATATGATTTGAAACGATGTCCTACCCCGATATTAACCCCCAGCCCACACAATCTGACAAATGGATTGTTGTGCTCGCTTCCGTGATGTCATGAAAAACTGAAATATACTCAGTGCTATGCTACTATGTCCAACTTGACAATATGCTTGCTCCCTCATGGCTGTCCATTGCCCTTGTAATGATGAAATAATGATAATGTCAGTTTGCTCATCACAGCAGATTTTATGGCATGGAGTACTTGGATAGAGTCTATGCTTGAGTCAGTGGGGTTGAAAAATGACACTTGCAGGAAATGTTGTGATCACTCTTGGAATATGTCCAATGTGTAACCAGAATGAACAGCTCTCTCCAGTTTGCATGCTCACATACTCCTCATTTTGCACTTATCCAGTATATGCAATAGAACTTGTAGATAAGTTGTGAGCGTTTACCATTTTAGCACTTTGGCTATCTGTACTGGGTTTGAGATTATTCCATCAGAATGACTGTTTACTAAACAAGTGATTGTAATTTTGATCTAGCAGCTAGTTACTCTTTCAACCATTTTACCCCAAACCCAAGAATCAATTTGTGTTCTGGACAATTTGCTACTCTTTTACTATCAATGTGACTCTTGGGGGGCCAGTTTTGTAGACAGCGCACCTGAGGCAGGCAGGGCGCAAATGCAGGCGGATCCTGCTCAACGTATGTTCGAATGTTTAGACAATTCCCCCGTCAAGCTGAGCACGGCGTTGCAGCAAATAGAGTGTCAAATGGAGATGTGCCCGGTGGAGTGAGAATTTGGTGGCAGAAAGCCAATCTAAACTTTGGTCTGCTCATATCACATCTAAGTGCAGATGCAGGTAAGTCCGCTGGTCTAACGAGATAAATTTCCTTCATAAATTTGTGAAACTTGGCTATCAAACCCTCACAATCATTGTAGAAATCGAATAAACCGAACCCAAATAGCGCTAAAACTAACCATCGTTTGACTAACAGCCACCAGGAACGTAAAGAGACTGACGACTGTCACCCGATCACCGTTTCGACTACCGTAATTGACGACGAGACCAGCGAACTCAGTCTATATAGCTTTGATGCTCGATTTAAATCGCAACACATTTATACAAACACATCAGTGTATATCATTTAATACTTATCTAATAACTTGAGTTTTTAATTAGGAGAGTATTGATTATATCACTTGGAAAACAATCTTTGTTGAGCCAAGGTACCTGTTTTTCATGACAAAAATATCACAGTTAACCAGCAAAGAAAAACATGATCTTGACTCAATGTAGTCCCGAAATGTATTTAGTGAGAAATCTGAGATTGCTTAAAAAGTACATATGTATATACTAACCGTTGGCCTCTTCTAGAAATTCGTCGGCTTTGGGATGTTGTGATTTTCTAGGAATGTTGTAAAACACGTGCAGATTTTTATAAAAGCCTCTTGCCTATTGATCTTTGTTTCCAAACTATTGTGAGATATCATACACATAATCCGTGTTTTCTGATAAATAAATAGGATAAATTAAGAATTACAACCAAAAGGCGTTATTTCAGACGCGTGTGTATAAAAATGGCAGCCCTTTACATTAGTCAGTTCTCAAGAAGTAGCCGTCACTTTCAAAAAGCTTGATGACTCCTGTTTTCAGGACTAGTAATTTTTGTGCATTTTCTTGGTTGATTTTGAAAAGAATTTGAGATCTCAGAAACGTCATACCAGTGGTTCACTTGACTGACTGCAGTTCCCACTCAGTGGCAGTACGAAGGTGAGTGTGAATGGTTGTCCATTCATTATCAAATCATGAGCATGAAGCACTTGATGGAGTTTTCCGCACTTCCCACTCTCATAAAATGCTGGCCTATAAGCGACATCCATAGGCATCCATCCATCAGCTGCTACTTATTCGGTGCGGGGGTTGGTGTCTGTCGCAGCTGAATGAGTGAACCGCTGCACCACTAAAAATAATGATCACGTCATACAAAGGTTTCTTCTTTTTTTTTTTTTTTTTTGCAAATAACAATATCAATATTTTTATTAACTTATGTCAGATGCAGCAAACAAGATTATTATTATCAAATCCAAGGTGGCAATATTCATTTCATTACATTCAGCCAAAACAGGAAGTAAATAATTAAAGAGGTAAAAAGGGAGGGGGGGGGGAAGGCAGGCTGAGATTTCAGAGGGAGTTGAAGGTGTTGTGATTCTCGATATGAGAGGGTGAAGATGTCACAGTACATTCAATTGGACTTCAGTGACTTGCTTATTACCCTGTTTCTCTGAACTTCATTTCTTCTCAATGGCTTTGCCACATGCTCGGATCAGGACCTCTCTACTTCAGTTCATACATTCAGTTTCTACATTGACCCAGACTTTCAAGGTTGAATGGTCGCCGCATTGTATCTGCCTGGCTCTGTAACATAAATGTCCCTTCATCACCACATCACTTCCCTCATACAGCTTGGATACGGAAGAGGAGTAAGTTGGAGGCAAGACAGACTGATATTTCATCAGGTGGTTTTATAATGGCGGATTAATTGCCTGTCAGCAAAGGTAGCATTTAGAAGTCTTCCTAGATGCCGCCGTGATGGAAGAGGAGGAGGGCGGCGATGAAGAAGCGAACAAGTGGCGGTCAAGATGAAAGGATGGAGACAAAGCGGGTGGGAGGAAAGGAGATTGTGAGTCTGAAAGGATTGACAGGGGAGAGAAAGCAGCGGGGGCATAAAGTTGGATGTGTGCTTGTGTGTGCGCAAGTGTGTGCATGTGTGTGTGTTGAGGAAAGTCCTCCTGATTTTATCATTGTCAGGACAAACGGTTGCCAAGCGTGCACGTCAGTCAATGTGTGAATGTATAATGAATGAGACAAATGAGCCAGAAAAATGCAGTATACTAAGATGCTCTGTCTCCTCGCTGAATGTCACACACACACACACACACCCCGCGCACGCGCACACACACACACACAAAAAGAGAGCCTTGGACAAGGGTGTGATGGACAGTTAACAAATAGAGATAGGAGGATGATGGGCCAGCGGTGCGGTCACGTCACCACGTCCGGACAAAAGCACAACGCCGCCTCGCTTGCATCAGCTGACTTTTAATGTCACCGAAAAGGGCGATGACGTCCAAACGCTCGCTTTGCTGTCCTACAGCTGCATGAGATGCAACGGGATATTTGAACAACCTTGCTTCATTCTACTTTGGCGCATTGAAATAAAAGGGCAAAGTGGTGTTTCCGGGGATGTCTGGGATGACAGCGAGGATGAGGATGCTGCAATTTAGGAGGTCAAATGTGAGGAATGAAAGGCACCGCTTCAGTGTTTCCCCCTGAGTTGTTGCTGTCTCTTAATATCGATCCAGCAGACCGTTCGGTCATTATACATTATATAATTACGTCATTTGGACTTTTATTTTATCATCTCCAGCACCAGTACAGGTTCAACCTCCATTGCCAGACATTGTTTAAAGGGAATCGTTGGATTCAACAGTGCAAGCTTGAGAAGCTTGCTGACATCTTACAATACTGAACATTCTTACACGCACACACACGCATCACATAGAGACTTGCCTAAACAACTGAAAAGGGGCTAAGGGAGCCACATCTGTGCTTTGTTTGTAACTAATACTAATGAAAAACAAAACGAAAAAGATCTTTGCACACAAGGCTTTCCCACACACACCAACACAGGCCAAAGGAAAGATGTGAGAATGGTGTTAATGCATGCTGGTGGGATGCACTGATGCTGTGGTCTGATGGGACTTCCTGAGTTGTATGAATGAGAGTCCCACTGGAGGAACTTGAACAGATCCCCCGCATGGATCACGGAAACATGCCCGTCTGCGAACCTGACAGCCAAGAGTTTAAAGAATGGATCCAAAAGTCAAAGCTTGTCTGACTGACGTCATTAAGAGAGGACGGGAGCATTTCAGAATATCAAGTCATGACAATTGGCGATATCTGTAAAAGTCTCAGGATCCTCTTGAAATCAAAACTAAAGGAAACATGTTCACATTTCTTTTTTTTTTTTTGTTTCGTTTTTTTCAGTAGACAATATCACACAGTGATAACAACGAAAAGAAGAAAATGTACATCCACATTATAGCTTCGTGCAAAAAACCACATACACTGGCACGCCGCATAGGCATAGAGATCAAAGCAAGACAACGTATACAAAAATATAGAAATCTCCAAAGCAAGTCATGACCTTGCAGAAAGAAAAAAAAAGACGTTTCTGTCTTTTGCAGCCCACTTTACTTCCTGGTCTACACCAACCAGCAGTTAGTTCAGTAACATTGTCTTTGTAGTTGTTGTTGTCACTGTTGCTCAGTGTGTGTGTGTGTGTGAGTGTGTTTGTGTGCGTATTTTAAGACATCAAAAAAGTTCCCCCATGCAGGAATCCACAGAATTCCAGTCCATCATTCATAACATTTGATATAATATGAACATCTGATTAGTGATAGAAAACTAGTACAATAAAAACATTTCATTTCTGTCATATCCTTTGTGACAAACCGTTTTTTAATTTTAATCTTTGAATTCTTAATATGTCCTGTCACTGTGAAAACATTCCAGCATTTGCTCATAATTGGTAGTGACAGGAATAAGACGTATGGCATACTCAGCAAGCCATGCCAAAAGGATGCTCTCGTTTGTCTCTTGCAAAGGGTCAGTGGGGGTGGACGGGTCAGGTTCTCTTGTAGGTGGGGAGACGTCGGGGTTCGCGTGGGTCGGACAGAGCGGCTGAGATTACAAAGCGTGCTCAGCTCCAACCATCAATGTCAGCATTTGCAAAAGACATGCAAAAAAATGTCAGAGTTGTGGATTCAGTCATTCTGTCCCTGTCCTCCTTTTTGGAGTTGACAGTGCAGGCAGGAACCGCGGCCGCCTGGATCAGCGTGTTTCGAACCCGCAGCTTTAATTGAGCGATGGCTTCTGTAGCAAGTACAGAACTCGAGAAAAAGATTGTTTGGACGCTTGCAAACAAAGAGCGCTGACACACAGAATGACTTTCTTCAGAATTATCAAATGGAATTGAAATGTTGCGCGTAAGGCAAAGACGGATGTAAAAGCGGTGTCATGAGAGAGGGCATAAAACAGGAGCCTCAACGAGCAGAGAAGGGGGGTAACACTGAAGTGAGAGGAGTCATTGCTGGTTTGACTCGCCCTGAAGTGTTTCCTCATCTTCCTCCTCATCCTTGTCCTCGTCAAGCGAAACGACCCCTGAGGAGGCCACGTCAGACATCCTCCTGCGGGGCTCGTAATCCGGCGGGAACTCCTCCCCGTTGGCCTCCGCCTGGCACAGGGTGGCCTCGTAGTCCTTGCAGGGGGTGTCGCCATCCTCCCCAGGGGACAGGTATGTCTCAGAGTAAGACATGGAATACGCCGGAGACTCCTGACCGCCGCGAGGCCCGATCCCATCCCCGCTCCCCCCGAGGCTGTGGAAACCGCAGTCCCTCCCACCGGGCCCCGTCCACCCCACCCTCTGAAGCCGGGCAAGTAGAAGCTCCTCCCCCCCCTGCAGCGCTGACAGAATTTTGGCAGCCAGCTCGGCGGCATTGCCGTGGGCTCCGCGTTGGCAGCTCAGGTCGCGCAGAAGCGGGTGGTGTTCGTCAAGGCTGACGAGGCTGGAGCACAGCGTGTCCGGCGAGCCGGCCGTGGGAGACGGCTCGCCGCTGCCGCCTCCCTCGCAGCACGGCCCGCGCAGGCCCAGGTGTTGACAAAGCTGGCTGTGGATCAAGTCCTTTAAGTACGGAGGATATGATGGCACATCTGGAAGGAAGCAGACACAATGCCAGCATGACTAATCGTGAGGTGAAAATAAATAAATAAATAAATAAATAAGGCTTTCCAAGACACAGACGACGGGTTCAGAGATGCTAGTAAAAATTTCAAGATGATTTTTTGCACTGATTCTGAATCTGCCCTTGTCTTTTCTAGAGCACACTGCTGTCAAAATCAGGGCCTTGGGACCAGGTCTGGCCCGCCACATCATTTTATGTGGCCTACGAAAGCAAATCATTTGCATTGACTTCATGATTCTGCTAAAATACTCAAATTGTAACTCCTCTTCACTTTTAAAAATGTGGAGATATTGCAATAATTTTTTCTCATTTGTTGCCAAAGAGGAAATGATTACTGACTTAGGAGAAAGTCGCAAACTGTTTTGCCAGCCCGAGCTCAGAGCAATCTAGTTATTACAGCGCAAGGAGCACTGAGCTTGCCTCAACCTCCGAGTGCCAAGGTGACTGATGACTTTCTACTACTACTGCACTTAATGTTTTTCATTTGGTAGCTTAATAATATTGATCCAAAGGTGCTTTTAGATACATTTATAGTAATTATTAATTTACTATTGTGCTTAGCATTAAGTTGAGACAAAATAGTGTTAAATCAAGGACCTCCTGTACAAGAAAATCATTTATTTTTTAAATATATTTTGCAGATTATAAAACGCTACCTTTTCCCCAAACCATGAACCCTGCATCTTTTAATGTGTTTCGACTCCACGGATCATCCAAAAGTGTGCCCAATCTAATCTTATTGCAAGAGTGGCACTGTGGCGGCTGCTCATTTATTTGAACAAAATTGAGCCAAACCATTATGAATTTGAACGTTTTTGGGATGCCACATGTAAATAGCTGCATTCGGCATTGTTTGTAGAAAAACAAGCGCCTAAAGTAAATGTTTTAAAAAAAAATCAATCTTTGAACATATCTTAAGTTAATGTTATATTGTGGAGACCCATGGTTATTAATACAAAGGAATACAGCCAGTGGGGAAAAGCGCTAGATGAGGCTGTTTCAAGAGATTAGCAATGTGGCAAATAAATAAATATATAAACTCGTCGACTACTTATTAGTCGACTAATCTTGGCAGCCCAACTTTCATGCAGACTTGAATAATGAAACAAAAATAACATCAGCTAATGGCCTGTGCCAAAGGCTAAGAAGCCGCACATTTTTTGAGGAAGAGGCATGGGCAACACTCAGCTGGACGTTATGACCAGCAGTTATTGGTGGCTAAACGTAATCAAGATGAAAGCTTCGCTAAAAACACACACACACACACACACGCAGATATCCATGGCCACACATCATCATGTGACAAACGCTGCCTCTGCAGGCAAGGAAATCATATTAAAGTTGCAAGAGGATATCAAATTACGCAAAGGAGCAAAATAATGTTGCAAGCAGATGTAAAGTGGGGCAGTAGGACACAGGACGCTGCACAAAGAGAGCTGGAGGGACATTGATGAGGACAGTTGGAACAAAATCTTTGCGAACTGCCGGCTGTGTGTGTGCGTGCGCGTTTGTGTGTGAATACCTGTGCTTTGTGTTGCAGGCTCGTTGGCAGGCAGAAAGTCTTCATCGTATGAGTCATCGTTGGAATCGTCACCATCGACAGACGACCAGGCCCTCAGTTTAGCCTCGGCAATGGCAAACTGCTCTGCAACACCTGCAAACACACGACCACATGCACATCAGCTCCACACACACGCAAACACATGGTTGCCATGGCAACATCTGCATCTCTCTTTTTGACTGGCAGGAGTAAAGTGCAGTGATTGTAAATGGAGTGGGTTTCAGCAGCGCTCACATCACAGGCGATGGTCTCCCGGCGCGTCGTTCTGCAGGTGCACTTAGTGTGTTATTGTGTCTTTTGCACTTTGTGGGCAATACCTGAGAAAGGTAACTGTGCAGCAAATATATCATCAGTGATTAAATAATAACAAGACCAAAAGCTTGTCCGTGTGCTTGTTTAGAATTTGGTTGCATCGGAAGCCTCAGAGGCAGCACGATGAATGAGTGGTTAGCATGTCTGCCCCACAATTAAGGGTCTGATTCTCAGCTCCAGCCTTCCTGTGTGGGAATTGCATGTTCTACAAGCGCCTGCGTAGCTTTTCTCTCGGTACTCCAGCTTCTCCCCACTTTCGCAAAACAGGAATGTTAATTGACAACTTTAATTGATTGATTTTATGTTAACCTCTGTAATTTTGCCTATCGAAAAGCAACGGCAGTAGGTTTGTTTTATAATTATATGATCAATGAGTGAAGGTTAATGTAATTGTATCAACAATGGTGTATAATGTTATGAGTATTGCACTGCCAAGAGCATGGATGAAAACCTCATTGCTCATTTTCAGCCAGAACGCCCAGCCCGATGACAGCGTTCCAGAAAGTCTTTTGGCCTAATAATTTTAGGGAAGCCAGTCACTGTATAAAAGTCTTGTTTTTTTTTGTTTTTTTATTGTTTTTTTATTTATTTATTTTCTTTAGGCTCAGTCCGAGAGCATCAGGATTGGCTGTATCTGCCCCCATCCTGCAAAATACTGCATTTAAAATTTGGGACAGCACATCCGAAATCTGCCCTGGGAGAGGCCAGCACCAATTACTCTACACTGCAATGGCCCAGAGGCAAAGAATGCAATTGAAAAGAATTTTGTTTTTGGTGATCAGGCATGACTCCTTCTTGTGGCTGGCCGCAAGTAAAATCATCATTCAGAAGCTCCAAGTTTTGTTTTGGGCATTTCACAAATGTTTACACAAGCATTCCAATCCATTCGCTCTGTCGCCTGTTTGCACCTACCTTTCAGACGTTGTATTTAAAGACCCTAAATCAGCTACTGTAAGGGTAGATGAATCAGAAAGTGCGCTAAGTATTTTCCAAAATGCTTAGAATAACCTGTGCTGCAATTTTGCCCATCTGACAGACGCAGTCCTGGGTGCGCCTGGTTTGTAGTTCAGCTTCCACATCTGCTTACACTCCATTTTTGAAACTTGCAAATTAGATAAATAAATTATTCTGTTGTTAATCTGTTCGAGTACGGAGACGTGCTTCCCTTCTGAAATTCTCCTTTTCTATCAGCTACAACAATCCTCATCTCAGAGTGCCGTTTCCAGTTGTCTCTGTGAATAAAACGTGTCTCTCTCACTCGACTTTTTTTCATTGCCTTGTGCCTCCCATCTCCCTGATTGTCTTCGTCTCTTTGTGACAGGTTGAAATATCCCGATTTCTCTGTGCCATCATGCTCTGCTCCCATCCTTCCTCGTTACCTGCATTTGCCACGTCCAGTTACCCCGCCGTGTCTGCTGCAATTCTACAAGCATCCACACGTCAACCGATCTCTCAATAAATCAGCACGGTCTGCACCTCATTTTGTTTCTACAGCCTAGTCAATATGTACCAGCCTGCTGCCTTGGTTCTCAATTAATTATCTGCATTCTTACAAAGTGCTTCGGATTCACCGAATTGCACATTTCCGCTCATTCCTTTTGTATCCACAGAGAGACTACATCTCCAAAAACGTTTGTTTTTATCTGTAAGGAAGTACTGCGTTTGAGTTTGCCTTGGATTTTTTTTTCTTCACGTCCACTGACTTGATCCTCTGCTCTGTCTAATTGTTTTATAACTGTCCCTTGTATTCTAATCTCGTCTATCTTAAGAGACAGATTTAGCTGTGCACGCCGTCTGTGTCAGGGGTGTTATTATTAGGATGGGAAAAAATAAAAACTGAAGACCATCAGGTCCAGCAGATGGTGCTTTTTTTTGTTCTGTCTGTCTTTTCTTCTTTCTTTCTTTCTTATTTATTTATTTATTTATTCATCCATTATCCGCGTCTGCACACGAGGGTCGCGGGCGTGCTGGAGCCAATCCCAGCTGTCTCTGGACAGTAGAAACTGGTCGCTAGTCAGTCACAGGGCACACACAGACTCATCACTGAATGGGAACTGATCTCGCGCTGCCGGCAGACAAGTCAGGCGAGTGTACCACTACACCAGCAGTGACATTTATTTATTTATTTCCTACACATCATATCAGGGAATGACTGTATAAACAGAGACTGGAAATTCTAATCGACTGAATAGCTAGCTGGTTGGTGCCAAAAGCACAAGATTCCCGGGATACGTCGTTTTGCCTTCCCCCTCTGCTTGCGTCCAGTTCATGTTGCTTTTTTGGATGACATGTCGACTCATTCTTTGCTCTGCAAGTGGTGATTTGTCAAAAATGTAGCGTGTAGCCCACCTCATGGTAGTGAATCCATCACGCATATACAATGCAAATGCAAATGCATCCCTTGGCGCACAAATATCGTACACGGACATGTATGATCCGGCTGGACGGTGGTCTCCAAGTGCCCACTTCAGTAATTTCTCTTTCCATCTTTACATCATCTGCTCGTAGGTTCACTTGCAGTTCCTTACAAACAATTTGGATGTACTCACGCCCACACCGGGGCAAAAGGACCATTTTTAACTGTGCCAAGGTGTGTGGGTATGCAGAAAAACTGACTTTGTATAACCCACCTCCACACAGCGATCGACAGCTCGCCACACTAGAATAGTGCTGGGCACAAAAATAGAGCCCCCACTGACAAGTTAAAAAAACACTGTCAGAAAGGAATTATCCATCCATCCATTACCTGTACCGCTTCTCCTCACGAGGGTCGCGGGGGCGCTGGAGCCCGTCCCAGCTGCCTTCGGATAGTTGGCAGGGTACACCCTGAACTGGTTGTCAGCCAATTGCAGGGCACACAGAGACGAACAACCACCCTCGCTCACACTCATACCTAGGGGCATTTTGTCCAAAAGTGTCCAATCAACCTGCCATGCATGATTTAGAAATGTGGGAGGAAACCGGATTACCCTGAGGAAACCCACGCAGGCACGGGGAGAACAGACACTCGGTCATACCGTCGTTGTCACATACAGTACACGCTGTTACGGAAAACATGCAACCTGAAGAGCTCTACAGGATTAACTGCAAAAAGGCGGTACAAAATGAGTGCGAGTGTGTGTGCATGCGTCCAAGAAACTCTCAGTTCGTGGTCTGCCTGCAACAAACACTCCTTGTGTCATGTTTTTCATTTCACACAAACATGCTCACACTTCGCACAAAACACATCTACACGCTCACTGACATTTACACAGTGTGTCCAGCCACCCACGGCGACACCATCACCAGGCTACAAGTGGACTGTTGACAAGATAAGAGGACACAGCAGCTTCTGTTTCATGCTCATCTGCCTGACTTGATTATTAACAGCATCCAAATATCACCCATTGAGTCATTTGAAGCTTATAAAACACCATGACAAAACAACGTTTTACTGCGTAACTACTGCATTATTTGGGGGGAGGGGCATATTTGCTACCAGATTAGTCAAACATGATATTGCAATGCTATGTTTTTGACATTAAATCAGTATATTCCATAAAATTACTCTACAGGCATTTTTAAAAAATTTTTAAAAAATAATAAAATTCTTAATTGCCCGGAAAAAAACTCCCCACAAATTTACCTGTTAACAACTAGTGCACAAATAGTTGGGTTTCTGCAGTGCCTCGCCACCAGTCCATCCATCCATTATCTATGAAGCTTTTCCTCATGAGGAGGTCAGAGGTGTGCTGGAGCCTATCCCAGCAGACTTAAGGTAAGGGGCAGGGAACACTCTGCTCACTAACCATTCACAGGGAACATATGGACAAACAAGTGTTAGCGGCACGGTGGGCGACTGGTTAGCATGATGGCCTCACAGTGAGAGACAGCATCAGTCGTGGGTTCGATCCCGGCTACGGCCATCCTGTGTGGAGTTTGCATGTTCTCACCGTACCTGCGTGGGTACTCCGGTTTCCTCCCACATTCCAAAAACATGCATGGCAGGCCGGTTGAACACTCTAAATTGCCCCTAGGTATGAGTGTGAGCGCGGATGGTTGTTCGTCTCTGTGTGTCCTGCAATTGGCTGGCAACCAGTTGAGGGTGTACCCCGCCTACTGCCAAAACACAACTGGGATAGGCTCCAGCCCTCGCCCCCCGCGACCCTAGTCAGGAGAAGCGCGACAGATAATGGATGGATGGCAGTATTAACACTTACATTCCACTCTATGGACAATTTAGAGTTTTTGAGGGAAATGTAACAAGCATGATTTTGCTATTTGTAAGGAAACCGGGCTACTCTGAGAAAATGGTGGGCAGGAACTGCAGAAGCCCAACTATTTGAATAGAAGCAGTTAAAAAGTCAATTCTCCATCTTTCCGACCCTTCAAGGAAACTAGCACAAACGAAAACAGTAGAAGTCTTGTCAATTGTAAAACGAAAGAGGAGAGGAAAAAGGGAACAAAAAGACTTGGGAAAAAAAACGCTCAGTCACGGTGGCACACGCCACGAGCAAAACCTTCCAGAGCAAATTAACCTTGAGAGTCTGCATTGCAGGGAGAACGCAAGCGACTGGCGGCGGAGACGAGGTGAAAAGCGGATGAAAGGATGAGATAAATAAATCGAGGGCTGTAAAAGACATCAGAGTGTGAAAAGGAGGATTGGGGATTATGAATTGAATAAATCAAAGGGAACAAAAAGAAGGAAAATAATTACTGGAAATAAATGTCAATGAGTTCTACTGAAAATGTCTGACATCACACACAGTAATAGGTACTGTTGTTATTTTGGTTCAACATGTTGTACTTTGATGACAGAATTACAAAGTCAAGTAGAGGCAAACAAACACGTAGTCTGACTCAGGGTTTTTTGCCGTTTTTGATGATGAAATGACTCTGCAGCTCCGGACAACACGAGCTGGCGCACTGCACATTTGCAAACTGCTTACATGGCAACAACCACGCAGATGCTGTTCATTGAAAGAGTTGCATGATGGATTAGTGCTCATGGATTTATACAAGAGAGTCAGTCAAGATCTCTAATCCTGCTCTGGTTCAGTTTGAAGGGAAGTGTTGGTCCCCGCTGGGATTCAAAACTAGGGAATAGTAATTGTGTTATTAGCACAGACTTTGGGGAAATAGCCCATTTAAATCTTACTGGTGAACTCAAACATATTAGGATACTATCAGAGTACCAATTCTAAAGCCCCACTGAGATCCTTTTGAAAATTTCTGTCATGCTGTATTCATATTTAAAAAGGTGGATGGAGCACAGCAAACGGCACAATCACAAACACGATTTTACCTGCAGCAAAGCGCGCCTCCTGCTCTCCCTCGGTGAGATCGGAATAAGAATTAAAGTCTGATTCCAGGGCTGCAGGCGTTTCCAGTGGCTTACACCATCCCTTCCACTCAATGAGGTGGGCTACTCTGCCTTGTGCCATGGCTGTGGGCTTGGTCACATGGTCCTTCACTACCTGGGAAATACCTGTGAGGCAAACATTAAAGTTTATGTCACTGCTTAAAATGCCTAATTATGATTTCTTCAACATTGCGTGCATAGAACCTCAAAATCAAAATGGGGTTACAATTTGTAAACTGTCCAAAGTTTTCAGGAAAAAGAAGGAAAGACATTTGGATCGATCCACTGTGTGAGACGTCAAGAAAGACATCAGCATAATGCACAAAATGATGATGTTGGGCCTTTTAAGTTCCCGCTGTGTGTGTCTGTTTGTGGCTCCATTGAACTCACCATGCAGGGAGGATCGTGCCAACGCTGCGATCTCTTGAATGGTCAAAGCTCGCCTTGATTTTGGTAACATTTCAATGGTGTCATCAACATTCACCTGGAAGGATGAGAGAACAGCGTGACTCAGACGGGAGTAGGAGAGTCATTAATTCAACTCAGTGTGAATGTAACAGAGCTGACTGCACCCTGTGATGGCTCGGAAGGAAATTTAGTTTCACAGTTTGTCTCTTCCATTTGAAGACAAGCAATCACACTGAGGTCTCCAGACATAAGGGACAATCCAAAATTGCAAGACATTTTCCGTCCGTCTCATGAAATTTCCAATAACCATGGCCAAAATCAAGCAGTTTATGCTCTCTCAACATACATGCAAAGTTACTAAAATCTTTTTTGCCAGGTAAAGGAAATGAAAAATGTTTTTTTTTTTTTATTGCTAAAGATACAAATCAGCTGTTCTCAACTTTTGCTCAATGATGTACCCCCTGTGTAATATATTTTCAGCCAAGTACCCCATAACCAGCGCAATTTTGGGATAAAAAAAAAAGACTTAAAACAGACTGCTGTGGCATCACTGTCAGATTTATTGAACTTTAGAATTTAGTGCATATGAGGGGAACCAAAAATGAATGGAAAGGTGGGATTACATTTGTAGTGGTAGCTCCTGCACTAGTTGGACAAAGAACGACAGAATTAACTATTATGAATTCACAGTTATACATAATAATTTCATTTGTGCATAGAAAAGGGTGGGCACAGATTCATTAATATAAAACCAGCGTGGGACATTCCCCTGAATCATATGGTGGGTAATGGCTTAGCAGAAGGTTTTTTTTTAAGGGTGGTGGTTCAAATCACACTCAAGATACCAAACCACCTTTCGAATGAGTTTCCCACCGTGACTGGACACAATCTGTCATTCTTGAATGACAGAAAACTGTGCCAAATAAATGCAGGTCACCTTTTACAAAATACCAAGTGGATCTCTCTGAGTGTGCCAAAATTCCACCAATGGGATGAAACCTACCCTTAAAAATGTTACCAGAAAAAAATAGTACACTTCTTTTTTTGTTGACATCAGAGAAATTGTTCGTTTCGGGAATGAGACAGCAGACAAAAGATGGACTCTCAAAGCCCACAAAGACAGTATCAGGTGGTGATCATTCATCTGTCACTCCTTATGGTCCAACCGGCATTCACACGACGACCAAGCAAATCAGAACCAAAGACCGCATGCAGAGCTGACTGACTGTACTGATACTCAATATAGGTGGAAACGAGGATGATCGACACACATGAATATCCAGTTACCTTCAGCCCGTAGCTCCCACCGAGCGGTGAAGGTTACCGGATGTTGATTTTTCATCAGCGTGTATTCAACTGTCACAATTTGTAATATGTAAAAAAAAAAATTACAAAAAAAAAAAACGCACAAATACTCATTCAAAATGCACAAGTGCTCTCAGCGAATGGGGTGATCGATCATTTATTTGTTTGTGTGTTTCCTCTCTTTGTGCCAACCTGCTTCATCCCTGACAATCACGCCATGATTTTGTGGTTCACACTAAAAAAATTACAGTATGTGAGTTGTACCATGAAGTTTATGTGGCGCCTCAAAACCCAACACACAGTTGTAGGTTGGCATCACATTGCTAAATTGCTTAGTGTGCAAGTGTAACTTTCATTTTTTTTTCAATGCTCCGCTTGAGTTAAGCTTGACTGTTTCTCTTGGAGTGTGGCAGGACTGAAAGAAACGCCAGATCACGTAGAACTATTTATTATGTGACGAAATATATTAGGTGAGTCCGGTGGGGGGTTGCATTGGACTGTGGACCCCATATAGGTTGTGGAACTTTGACAACCACAACCCTGAGCAGCAAAAATGTTCTAGAAAGGTGTGCTTACACCTTTGCAGCATGCAAGACATTTATATATTGACAAATTCCAAATGACCTACCTACCTAGATTATTTATTGATTTATTAATTGGTGAATGATTGATTTAAAAATATACAGAGAATTATTTACATGAACAATATATAATGGTGTACCTTGCATAACAGCATGAACCCGTATAGCACAATTCAACCGGTGTAGCTTTTTGACCCTGCTTTACTCTGAAGACTTGCAATGAATCAAATCAGCCAGGGAATGGACTCAAGAAAAAGAGTGGTTGATGGCAAGCTGCAAGCACATTTCCCAATGAACATTTGTCACGTTGAAACGGTACGTGGACTTTTTTCATGTTTTCATCAATGGCCCAAAAAATGCAATGTCATTGCTCAATATGGAGAAGATAAGACGCGCAAAGAATAAGAAGACATGTAAGTGACCTCATTCCAAAAGCATCACTATGACCTTCTGTCAAATGCACTAATTGTAACAACCTGTCAGGCGAACAACCACAAAACAAACAAGAGCAAGTGTTTGTTAGTAGGCTTCCGTACGAGTAAGACATGGGGGGGGGGGGGGGGGGGGGCGGTAGATACTGTTTTGGATCCCAAGGTTGTGACGGTATCAACGGCAGCCTGGAGGTCTGATAAGCCTCTTGTGCCATGGTGGAGCTCACAGATCAGACAGAGGATAATCTGGAGGAGATGTGTCACATACCCCAAGGAGATGTGCTGCTTTTTGAATAGCAAAACAAACCTGGGCTTTGCATGATCTAGCCAGAGAAAATCAAATTGTTGTCAAAAAATAAATAAATAAAAATTAAAAAAAAATTGTGAGCTGGGGTAATATGGACACATTCCACCATCAGCATTTAGGACAGGGAATGAATTTCATTTGATTAATCTGTTTGATTTGTTTTTTTGGCCAATTTGAAGTTTTGAATGTAAAATAGAATATGATTTTGAAATATATCCTTTTTCTATACCGCTTATCCTCAAGCGCAGGCACCCACAAGGCTCCGGCCTTTCTTTGTGGAGTTTGCATGTTCTCCCCGTGCCACTGTGGGTTTTCTCCGGGTACTCCGGTTTCCTCCCACATTCCAAAAATATGCATGGCAGGTTGATTGGACACTCTAAATTACCCCTAGGTATGAGTGTGAATTATCTTTTTGTGCCCTGTGATTGGATGGCAACCAGTTCTGGGTGTGCCCCGCCTACTGTCCAAAGTTAGCTGGGATGGGCTCTAGCACCCCTGTGACCCTTGTGAGGAGAAGCGGCTTAGAAAATGGATGGATGGATATATATATAGATATATATATATATATATATATATATATATATATATATATATATATATATATATATATATATATATATATATATATACGATGGATGCGCCAGATTACTAGACAGCCTCATAGCAACACACTAATGAATAAACGATAAATAAACACATAAGTAAATTAACATATTCTAATGGTATCCTCATCACTCTCCTATAGGCAGCTGCATATTATTGGTTGTAAAAGGGGAGCTTCAAAACCCAAAAATATGTACAGTAATAATGACAAGACAAAGTCAGCAAGAATCTCGAATGAGTCACCGTTCCTGTTGGGTTTTTTTTCTCATTCAAACTGGTCCACAATTGCATGTTGTACACGTACACATACGCATACGCACATTTAATCAATCACCTTTGCTTGTTCCTTTTCCAAAACTATATCAGGCAATAGTTTAAAGAGAATTAGAAGTAAAATGCGTGATTGAGATTCCAGTTAGTGTCCAACACTAAAAGTTGATTAATAATTATGCTGAAAGGCTGGAGAGTCATTCCACTGGTTATTATTTTTAGACTCATGGAGTCAGTGAACACATGGTTGCGTTATATGTGAAATAGTTAGAAGGATTGGTTGGTGATGTAATCAACGGGCAAGGATAGTGTGAGAAAAATAACGGATGTTGCACAAGTCAAATTAATGTTGTTTGTCTTTAATGAAGCCAATTGTGTGGCACAGATTATTAGTTTGGTTGGTTGCTTTTGCCTGATTCATATTTGGTGGCGTATAATTGTCAACTATGTCGTTGTCCAACAGAAACCTCGTATGTCCGTGCATATGGTCAAATTAATTTTTTTTCACAAATTGATGAGAACGCTGTAATTTTTTCCCAATTCTATCTAATTTAAAGCTGTGAAAAGAGCAAATATAATGTATAAAAACATTGACTGCTCTTGAAGTGTTGCATAGGTGTGGCAATACTACTTCCATTTCCTCGATCTGAGAAGCTGTGTGGCATAATGGCCCCTCTATTTACTGTCTGGTTATTTTGTTTTTGTTTTATTTTTTGGGAGAATAATGAGGGAAAATAGTAAGGTTCACTGGATTATGTTGGCTTGTTTGTTTAATCTGGATCGATGAGATGCGTCGTTACAGAAGGATCCTCGAAGTCTCCGTTTCATTTTAATATCCACTTTATAGATGTGGTTAGTTGGCTTTATTGTTTTTTCATTGCATCATACGTGGCTTTAAACCTTTAAGAAGACGTTTTGTAAAGGTGTTGTCACCTCAATAAAGATGCTTTGTAGTGTATTGTGTGGGGCAGATGAAATGGGCAATCGGACCCTCGCACTCCTGATCATGCACCGATGTGTGAATCTTCCCCCGACAAGAAAAAACCCTCCCCAATGGTTTGCCCGGACGATGCACTCACCAAGAGGTGTGTGTATCTATGTCCAAGTGAGGGGTCTGCAACCCACGGCTCCAGAGCCACATGTGGCTCTTTCATCCTTCTGCTGTGGCTCTCTGTGACGTTCATTTGAATTTAAACTACAGTAGTTAGTTGGTTTTCAAAATGCAATTGTAAATATGACGATTGTGGTGCAAAAGTGTTTTAAAATGTTCTTTGTCTGTGAAAATAATGATCAAACGCACTAATGTGGAAGTAACACTGATGTCAAGATTTAAGCTACGTTTGACCCAAGCAGGTGAACCATAAATAATGCCTTTATTAGTCCCACAATGGGGAAATTCGAGATTCAAACCCAGGCCTCCTGGGGAGACTGGGTCCTGAACGCGGCGCCTTAGACCACTCGGCCATCCTGGCAGCCACGAGATTCGAACCTAGGCCTCCTGGGGAGACTGGGTCCGGAACGCGGCGCCTTAGACCACTCGGCCAATCTAAGAAATGAAACATTTCTTATGAAAAGGGAATGCTTAATGTTCATGTTACATAAACTATATTAAATGCAATCATGTGAGAAGATGAAGGTGACGACATAAAGCTTTGATGTGCCAAGCTACACGCTGGGTTCAGGAGCAAAATTCACATTAAACAGGTGGAATAAAAAACTTTATTGGCTATTAATAATTCGCCTGCTGACTGTACAATCCATATTTAATAAAAACTGTTTGAATTTTTTGGGTGGATAATGCCTCTAATTTCATGAATTAATTGATTACTTAAAAAGACATTTTTTTGTACTACTTATATTCAGTGCAACCCTCACTTTAGATGCCCACATTTTTGGGGGCTCCCTCTGTGTTTTTTATTCCTGTGAGATACGGTCAAAATATCTCTTTGGGTATTAAAGGATGCCGACCCCTGGTCCAAGTCATCGAGAAGAAAACTTCCCCAAATCAAATCGAGGTTTCACCACAAGGTACTCAACTGGACTGCTTTAAAACAGCCCCAAGTGACATAGTGTATGAAAAGAGAGTTTGAGGCACCTGGCTGAAGTCCAATGCACGCAAAGGTGCTGTCAGAATCAGTCTGCGCACCAGGTGGGTTTGCGTGCTCCCCAAAAGCGCAAGGTCAGACTGGGAGCGAGACGGGCTCCAGTCCACACGTAACGTACCATTAACCGCCACTGTCGGAAGGAAGAGAGTCCAAAGACATTAAAACTCACAGTCGGACCACAAGATACCATCGTCATTGTCTAAATGAAATTAATGCTCAGCTTCTTCTACATATTAGTGTGCAGAAGTCTTAGGCCTAATACTTTTCTTTAATAATAATATTTCCTAATACTTAAAAAAAACACCTGGCATTGTACCTTTTATTACACGTAACATATTTAATATTTTGCATTCCACATCCTCTTGTATTTACATCACTTCCACAATTTGTGTCTTTTTGGAATGTTTGTTTTTGCTTTTATCGTGATTATTAATCAAAATTCCGAAAACTTAAACCTAACCTAAACTAACCTAACCACCATAAAACGAAAAAAAATAATTCTTCTTAAAGGGATTTTCAACATCAATTTTGGATCTTTTCTTTTTTTGCGCAATCTATCAATCCCATTCACAAAACGATGTCATTTAAATAACAAAATCTAAGACTTTTGCACATTGCCGTAAAAGATGAATGCAATGCACCGACATGTGTTTAATGTTAACAAAAAAAAAAGTTTTATAAAAGACTTATTGATGGTCCAACAATCACCATGCCGGGCCATGCCTTTCAAAATGTGAGAATTTTGTATCTCAATACGGTGACCATGCAGCCATCTTGGTCATCGGCATTGACACCTTATTGTTCTTTTGCAGTGATTTGCATTGAGACAACATGAACCTGTGAGGAGGCGGCAAGGCTTCCTCCATGCACTAAACTGCCATGCCATGTCATGCAGGTGACTCCCTGGCAGCAGCCCCAACTCGGTTTGACATTTCATGAGATTTTCTCATGGCGGCAGGCGGTCGGTGGAGAAGAAGTGTATGTAGCACATACTGGAAGAAACAGAGTACGCAATATATCCACTGAGGAATAGTTATGCAATTTGACTTTGTCTTTTTTTTTTTTTTAATACAGAATTTCCAGACACGTCACGAACACAACACACGGGGGTCACAATGACAGATTGCAACTGCACCCCACACCCCCACCCCCTCGGATACAAACGTCACCTGTTCACGAATTTAGCCCGGCTCACGTCACAGCTTGACAGAATTTTGACTAGTTAGCTTGAAGGCACAATCCTGCCTGTGTGTGCATATGTGCGTGGGGCAGGTCCACAATGCTTGAAAAGCCCCAAACAGCGAAATACCAACACTTTCTTCCTGCCCCTGTGCCGCACCACATCTTACAGAGTGTGCTTGCCGTGCTTCAAATCCGATTTGCTAAACAAGATTAGGAGGTGGGCCTCTAAATGTCAGAGCCAGGCTCCCTTTTCCCAGCCCCCACCCCCATTTCTTGTAGTGAAAAAAACAACTTGCCTCATTCGTCTCCGGCACTCATCTCATTCATACATTGAGTCTAATATCTCGACCCATCACACAACCTGGGTTAAAGACCTGAGCTCAAGTTGCCCCCCAGCAGAATTCAATATGTGCCGTTTAATTGGGTGTGATGAGATCAGGTGGTGGGGTGTATTGTATCATTTAATCTAGGCCACCTTTGTGAATGCTACCTTTTTTTTTCAGAGCAGCTGACAGGTGTGCGCCTCTCCAAGCATGACACTGTAGGTTTGTCTTATGGAGGAAATTAGAGCCTGGCTTGCGCGTACTGATGTGTCAGAATAGATCAGTGAAAATGGCACTGTCAAGAGTGAATTCAGTCCGAGCTGATTTGCTCCAAATGTATCGGCATTTATTGTAAAGAATTTAAGATCAAAACTAAATACAATATGACAATTATGGAATTATGTCTTACAGCAATTAACATTAATTCGGCTCCATCAATGATGATATGAGCCGTGATCTGTTATTCTCTGATGTGCCGTGCACATACAAGTAAAGATTTGTGTTTTCCTTGCCTTGATGGCTAAAATCCAGCGCCTGTAATTCTTTTGCAATAATATACAGTACCAGTAAGTGGCAGCCAAGGGCATAGCAAGCTTTCCGGCA
Organism: Idiotropiscis lumnitzeri; assembly: GCF_059441095.1. Lineage (NCBI taxonomy): Eukaryota > Metazoa > Chordata > Actinopteri > Syngnathiformes > Syngnathidae > Idiotropiscis > Idiotropiscis lumnitzeri. The sequence continues at coordinate 18,112,315 of NC_142397.1, read as the reverse complement.
ATCCTCATTCCCCCCCAACACACATCCGTTTACAACCATTAAAACAATTACCGGTACATTTATTTATAACTCGTAAATGTTTTTGTTTTTTTCCAAATTGTCTTTGACATCACCACATCCTGACCAGTCAGACAATCATCACTCGGACATCTGATGAGTGTGACGGAGTGACATGCTGAACAAATGTTGATAAAACACTTTGCACAAGTTTTGCCAAACCAGCAATTTAAGGTGAGGGAAAGTGTGGCTAATGAAGACAACAAATTGACAACAGATTAAAAGGTAGTGTATAGTCGTGAATTACATGTTGAAGTTTTTGCCGGCTTCAGGGGATTTTTCAGAGTTCAAATTGAAACTTGGCACTCTTTAGGGTTGGGAATGACTGTGAATATTTTTCATTGAAAGCATGTGAGAAAATGGGCAAAAATATTCAGCAGGTTTGCTATGCCAAGCTGAAGTCCATGAATGTCTTGATTTGTTTAAAACACAAAGAAAATGCATTTGCGTTCATGCTGGCCCATGGAAATTAATCTTCATGTCTAACAGCCTGAAATTAGGGAATTTGAAATTTTCTAAATAATATTGAAAAATAAAAAGGTTCAAAAACTCTCATTAATTTTTTGGTCCATTGTTTCTAACATCGTGGGACGGGTATATACAGATTAGAGAGAGCGAGAGAGCGAGAGAGAGAGAGAGAGAGAGAGAGAGAGAGAGAGGGATGAACGGATGGACGGATGGACGGACAGACAGATAGATAGATAGATAGATAGATAGAGGGCAATTTTCCTTCTTTTGGTGTTTTGCTGGACTTAGCGTTGGTATATTTGGGCGTTATGGGACGTTTGCGCCTTTGTGCGCTGTTGTGGGATGGAAAACTTGGGAATCAAACCCGGTGCCCCAGCTTGGAAGCCGGCAGCTCACCGAATTGCATTCTAACTGCAATAGATGATACAGCTGAGGCTGTTGTTCGTGATACATTTTCATATGTGGGATCTTTCTCAAAGTATACGCCCCTCAATTACAGCAAAATTTTCCTGAAAACATGCACATTAATCTATTATTGATCAGCCGATCAACGTGCTCAGAATACATTCATGTCGACCGGGGGAATTGTGTTGGGGGTAAAGGGGGGCAGTGTGCAGGCGCTGAGGATGCTCCCTTGCCCCCCACCCATACCATACACAATAGGGACGTGAGTGCTTTTAAAAAAATATATATTTATGATGATTACAATAATCCACACAATTAATGATTCAGAGCGGTTGTCCCACTTTGGTGTCTGTATTTATGAATGAAACAGGCCTTAATGATGTCCAAATATGCCCAAATTTTATTAAATCTGATTTTTGCGAGACTAGAATGTAGTATACTTTTTGTTTCCAAATTTGCAGAAGGCAGAAACACCCAATGAATTGTCGCGTGTCTACCAAGTTCACAAACAAGCCAAACGAAACCACTGTCCCTGCACGAAAATGATTCACCAAATTATCATGTGCATTGGCGGAGGGACGGTGTTGTGTGCTGGCACACCAAGATGATCACCAACACGGCCCCAAACACCCGAGACAAGACTTGTGCTGACACCAAAATGAAGTTATGCACGTTTTTGCCCCAAGCGCATGGGCTTCAGTCTAACAAAATAGGGCCACACATCTCTCAGTATTCACACAATTTATTTATATTTTATATTTAATTCACACAATTTCTGCTTTTTTTTTTCTAAGAATCATATTTTGTCTCACTGGGTCTATCCAATCTAAGCAAATGAGCATTTTAACACACGCACACACACAAATATGCACACCCATACGGACGCGCGCACACATTTCCTCTCTGTACATCCCGTTGTCGTGGAAACTGCAGACATAGACCTTGCTGCTTCACCGTCTCACTCTGTCTCGTACATGCACGAAAACACACGCGCTCGCACATTCTCTCACGCGCACACAAGCACGGACACTCGCGTGCACACGCACACACGCTCACACACACTATCATCATCTTCAAACAAATAGGTCAATATTTAAGTGTTGTTTCGCATATAGTGGAGGAATGAGCGAAACAAGTGGAAACTGTTCTGAGCATATGCAGGGCTAAGAAAAGATGTCATCATCATCATCAAGTGATCTATTACGCAATTATTTTGAATAAATTGGGGGAGGGCACTGTGGGTAAACCCCACGTGGGCAGGTCACACATTACTGTTACATCATGAGCAATATTGGAAGGAAAGTGTAGTGACGCCAGGGTGGTGGATAAATGAGGAAGAAATTTGGGTAGAGAGACAAACATGGGTTCGCGTGGAGTGAGCGGAAGCCACGCCAAAGCAAATGTGTAAACAACAGAGAAGCAACCGGAAGCCTGTTTGTTGGCAACAAATGATTCATCGCCCCATCGTTTGTGGAAAATCTTGATGAGATTACTGGCCATGTGGTGGCAAAATGCGTCCTACCTTACAACTAAAGTGGGTCAGCGCGGTCAGCACCATCGTGTCTGGTCGAGTCTTCACGTCACGAGTCACGAAAATAAAAAGTGTTTCAGGGAGCATCCCTCAGTGATGTCAGGAGCACCTCGCGCTTCTCCGCCTCTCACAGACGTGCACGCTAAAAGCTTCTTGCAACTCTCTCAAACATCGCGATGCTTAAGGCTGCAGACACCAGCCCCGCTTTAACACGTCCCCAATACCCCACTTTACATTTAGAAAAACGAAAAATGCAATACTGTGTCGTGTATCATAATGAAAATGCCGCATGAACCATCAATGAAAGTAAAAAATAAGCATGTGTAAGTGTCCCATTTGTGGGTTCAAGCATGCTGCACAAGCTCCCCACTTCACTGCACCTAACACAAAAGGTTGCAGCAAAAATTAAGTGGCAGCCTTCCTCCAGCCTTCCGTGCGTGTTAGGCAGAACAAATTGAAAACAACTCTTACCCACTGGCGATTTAGAGCTGATGCAGCCCATTTTTGCAGCTGCATGTAGACCCGCTTGCACACGGAGATGATGCCTATATTGAGTTTCTCCGAAGGGAGCGTACCTCATAGAAGGAGAGCCGCGCTCGCTCCTCTCATCCGAGGAGGCTCCGCTGGGTTGCGGTGGTGGTGGTGCGGCGTTGTCAGGCTGCCGGACTGACGCTGAGGGCGGGGGGGAGGTTGCCCATCACTTGTTTCACGTCTATCTTGGTTGAGAGTTGCTTATCAGCACCACAGCGGAGGGACAGCGTGGGTCTCCCCCGCGGTCAAGAAACTCATTTTGGTGGAAGGTCTCGATCTGTCTAATCCCCACCGGTACAAATCTGTACAGGTCGGCGTAGTGAGCAATCAGAGTCCAGCACATGGATATCCAAAGGCAGGATCACACGCGTGTTGTATATATACACCCATAGTCGTCATATAGTGACCGCCTCCTTGCACTGTTTTGCTCTCTTGGTAAGAAGCGCAATGTGATGTGATTGGCTGGTGTCACCTTACATGTCAGCCAGCATTGCGGGGAGGGGAGGACATACAGTAAGAGGAGCGAATTGGCAACTAGTGGCATTGTATTTCTCCTCGTCACCCGTACAAAGCATTTTATCGTAGGTTGTGCAGTGTCATAATTTGGAACATTCATTTACACCTGTCACGATGAAGGGACAACACCATGACTCCATCCTCAACAGAAACAAACCTTGATTTATCCCCGACAAAGCACGTGACTTCATTTCGTTGCACAAAGCCTAATTCCAATGAAGTTGGGACTTTGTCTAAAACACACCTATAAACAGGAAAAAAAAAATAGCATAACCCTTTCAGCTTATATTCGATCGACTGAGGCACAGATACATTTTTTTCTCTCAAGTGGGAATAAAAGGGAGCGTGACTGAGCCATGGGGTGGGGCTGAAGAAATAATAAAAAATATATATTTATAAAATAAATGGTGGAGGGCAGGGGCTTTGGATTTGGGTTGTGGGCACTCAGGCTTCCTCCAGCATTCCAAACCCATGCACATTAACCAGCCATAAAAAAAAAAATAAATAAAAAAACACAGGCACGGGGAGAACATGCAAAGTCCACACTGGCAGGCCGGAGCCGGAATCGAGCCCTCGACCTCTGCACTGTGGTCCACCTAAATGTATTCAAGTTCCATTAATATTACGATACTGTGATTATTTTACTAACTGTATTTTTTAACATGTAATAAGTAACTGTATGCATTTGGATTAAATGGGTCATATATTCTCATACCTACCGTTGCTTACTATTGTTATTCGATTTAACATTATAACTTGATTGTAACTTGATTCTAACAAATCATACTAAAAAAATTAATTACATCATGTATCATCCCGGCTCATATCGTATCGGGCGATATCGGAATTGGACATTACTCTAGGCCGCAATATCAGCATCTGATCTGAAGTGGAAATTGTTGTATCAGGACACCCCTGGTTTGTTTAACAAATTAATTTTCCCTTTTGTGACTCCTTGTGACTATATGTTGTCAGTTGCTCTGCAGTCTCGATGCTCCTTATGTTGTCACTTTTGTTTTGTTTTTTTGTTTCTCATTAGGATTGAACGTGGCCTGATGTCTCAGTATTTAAGCTTGATTTGCTGATTGACACATTGTCAGAACGTCAAGGTTTCTTCTCTGTCCTTTTCTGTTGTATATTTTTATGTTTGGCAATCTGTAGGAAACTCAGCTCTCTGTTGCTTCTTTGTGAATGAGTACTTTTCTACTCCTGTGTCCTGTCTGCTTCCAAATTGTACTCCACAAGTGACATTCCGGTTGAAATTAATTGACGTCATTAATTCATTTGAGTCAACAATTTACACCTTCTTGTATCACCACTGAAACGTTTTGGAGAATTGCTGCAGAGGCTAGCTAAATGTTATTTTTTATTTTTTTTTACTTCACTCAAATGGTGGCATATCTGTAGTTTGTTGTAATCTAAATTCTAGTTCACAAGGCACGACAAAAAATGATAAAACGACAGCTCATAACTTGAAAAAATTGTAAGTTGGGTCACTTGTAAGTCAAGGTGTCACTGTATTGGCTGGTGTTTCTGAAATAAGCCGCATGCATTTTCAGCGCACTTCACTTCTTGTCGTATGTGAATAGTGAATGAAAGGGATAAAAAAAGGGCCTATTGTGAGGTGAAGCCCACTCAGAAACATCTTCATTCTCCCTGCGCCTCTCTCTTGCTCGCTTCACGCCCACCACGACTCTAAAGATAGCCTTGCAGTGCTTCTCCTCCACAGTGCCCATTATCTGGTGCCAAAGAGCCAATCCAGGGGTTCCTTTGAGAGATCTTTTACATCCATCCACAAAGAGAATAATTATGATGCTTCCAAAATATAAAATGAAGGCCTGTATGGGCTCTTGAGGCAAGACTTTAATGACGGGCCTGTTCCACCATTGAGCACTTACAACAATATGCTGTATCCTATTCCGCTGATATTCATGTGGCATTTCCCATTAAAGTCTCAATAGATACAGATTGATATAATGTAAAGTTGTTTTCAAATGTTCTCTAGGAGTTCATTGCTGTATTATGATGGCAGTGGCATCCAACATTTAATTTCTAAATGTTAAAGGCTTTAACTTCAGTGTGTTTATAATGGGCAAGCAAAAGAGGCCCTTAAGCCACCGAAGGGAAAAGGTGTAGGGCAATATGGCCACCAAGAGAGCTCCATTATGCATAATTGCATTCATAGACAGGTGTTGATTTGAGGGAAGAGCTCGGGTGGCTTGGCCACATTAAATTGAAGTCTTACCATTCCATTGGCCACCTCCTTCGTGAATAGCTTTTTGTCTCAAATGTGTCAACAGCTGCAAGGTACCAACGAAGCCTTTCAAATACGCAAACACACGTACACACATACAGGGTGCAAATTTTCATTTCCCATGATTCCTCTGGTCCGATTACAGAATGGATCGATAATGACCAGAGGGACTGTGGGGTGTGTAAAAGTCACAATGTCCAGAGGCGAATAAGCAGATGATGATAAGTAAGTTAACTGGAAGTTGTGACATGCTGCATTGGGTATAGAATGTGTTTTATGGAGCTTTTACAGCCAATGTGATGGAGAGCGTCCGAGGCACCAGCACTGCCAAAAGGAAGCTTCATCAAAGGCCAGGGAAAGTTACTCAGGAGATTGTCCACAGTCCTCTTCACCAGCAGATGCCGAAAGAGGGATTTCTGCACCATCAAGCACCCAACCCACCCGATACCTGCACCTTCTTCCATCCTGTCCCCTCAGGCAGAAGGCTATGCAGCATCCGGAGAGGTGCCAGGGAACTGCTTCTTTCCAGAAATATTGCTTTATAAAAGTTTACGTCACTTAATCAGAGCAAAGCATTGTCCATAAAATACAACATATTGGGACAATATTTTTAGAGGTTGATGTGGCCATGAGTGGAGAAGTTCCCATACATTTTGGGGACAAGTGGTTGTAGATTTTTGACTTGTTAAGTGACTTGTTTTTTTTTTTTTACGCTTATGTCAAGTTTTAGACTGCTACCTTAAGCTGCAACTCAGCTCGTAAAACAAATACATACATTTTTTACAGACATGTCTTGCCACGTTACACAAAGCAACACTTTGAAAAATATCCAGGACTCTCACACGCAAACATTTCCGTATTCATCGCGTATACGCTGCAAACTGAGCACTTTTTTCCGTACGGCCTTGATTGGCTGTTGCAAAAAAAGACTGGCCATCAATCAAACAAAATCACATCACGGTTTCTTTATATTTAGTGATAAGCAATTCAATATTAATATTCCACAACATGAAAATCGCTACTATGATAAAATAATAAGAGTGAAAAAAGTTTATTTTTAGAAATCTGGGCCTCAAATGTGCGGGCATAAGCAACTTGGTGGGTGGGCACATCCCCTACGATGCGCCTTTGGTGATGGGTCTGCTCTGTTATGCATAAAAAGAGTAGGATGAAATTGATTTTGATGGTGGGGCACCTTTAATGGCAAATCCCCTTGATAGAAAATACTATGCTCTATTTTGCGCATACTGTGAGTTTATTAATCTGATTCTAATGTGCCTCAGCCATGAACTTCACCGCACATCATGTTTGCAGTGGTTTAATATATTGTAATTTCATTCCTCTTCACTACTGCTTGAATTGTAAACAATTACAGTTAGGTTATCAGTGCCTTTTTGTTTTTGCTTTATTAGCCGTCTATTATATAGACGTTAAGCTTTTGTGCCTCCCCAAAATGACCTCTCAATCTGGCCTCCACAGAATATTCTTTGGCTCCGCAGCCGTATATATATATATATATATATTTTTTAGATTTTTCCCTACTTATGAGTGTACTAAGTGCGTTGTGAGAAAGTTGAGGGTGAAGTGAACGAGTGCGTATAAATCCTCTGCAAGAGATTGTAATTGGCTATTCTAAGTTCTCCCGCAGTGCATCTTCAATATTTCATAATGTTTTAAAATCGCAGCCACTCAGTGTCTGGAGCTGTGGTGCCACCGAATGGTGGTATGCAGTAAAGGAAGTGAGAGCAAAAGAATTACAAAGGCCAGCATCTATCCGTGTGCTTATCATGGTCAAGCATGGTTTTATCATAATCACATGATTAGAATGTCATGTTTGTGTAGATATGAACTTTTAGGAGCATCTACCAAATCTTGATATTAATTTGCAGATAAATGGTATACTGTGAATATATTTTAGGCGTTTGTTTTTTTGTCATTATTAGTGTTCAGAAAGCAGAATTGAAGATCTTTATTAATGCCTTATGAAATCACTCATTCGTTGTATGCGAGTCCATCGGATACAAACAGCAGACGGTGGTCTGAGCGAGGCAACCTGTTAAGCAGAGAAACAAGTGCAGAAAAAGACAAAGCAGAGGATGCTTTGACAGGCTGCACAGAACCAGTTGCAGAGTCACGGCCTCGTGGAGCACGAGGAGATGTGCGGCCACCCCAGAGGTTCCTGTATGGGAGTCAACAGACACTGGAGTAGAACAAGCAGGATGCCAGCAGAAGAACTTTGATGGGCATCTTCTTTCTGTGAGACCACGGCATTGAAGACAGAAATAAATAATACAAGTGGAGTATATGAACTTTCTTTTCTTATAGTTATGAACATGACATATCAGTTTGATAAAGTTTTTATTGGCTTGGGATTTTTTTGTTGGTGTTTTGTTTTTGTTTGGTCTTAGGTAAGTGGTGTCCATTTTGGCATAAAGAGACCTAAAATCAGTTGATATGCATTTGATAGATCAGCTATATTATAGTTTTATACAAAAAAGTCTTTAAAAAAAAAACATTCTTTCTTCTAGACGAAGATATTAATTAAAATTAAATAAAACAATATAATGATTTGCAAACTTGAATACACTACAGGGACAATATTGGGGCATGTTTAGCACTCTGCTCCATCACATTTTTTTAACAACACTAAATAAGCATTTGGCAAATGCGGACAATACTTGCTGAAGCTTTGTAGGAGGAATTCCTTCCCATTCTTGCTTGATGTACAAGTTGAGTTGCTCAACATTTCAGGGTATCAATAATCGCATGCCATAACGCACCACACATTTTCAATGATAGACAGGTCTGGACTGCTGGCAGGCCCGTCTCGTACTCACACTCTTTTACGAAGCCATGTTTTTGTTTCACATGCAGAATGTGGCTTGGCATTTCTATTCTTCAAAACCTGTATGCAACTTTCAGCAGTATTGGTGCCACAGAGCAAGACACTCATGCCATGCATCTCTTTGAAACAACGTATCCTTCTGCAATATGACTGCATTTACGGCTAATTCCTTTTTTTTTTAATGAATATTTTGGAAAAACTTGCAAAGTCCTGAAGCCACAATGCGTGAAGCGCGGAGAGGTGAGGGAACACTGTAATTTGAAAGTAAGATTTTTTTTTTCTACCTGACCTTTGCTCTTCGCTGATTGGTTTACATGATTTTCAGGTTTGCCTCGCCTCAGAAATGTTCTGGATTCGATTGTGACCAGACTCAATCGTTGGTACAAGCGATGAGGCTGCATGTCCAGGCTAACTTTTCATGACCTGTCAGTAAATGCTGCAAACACTCCTGGTCTGCGAAAGTGGTGAGATGTTTTGCTGCAAAGAAATCCAAGATGTCTGTATGCTTTTGATATATTTACATTACTTACATTATTTATGAAGATAAATGTATAAAGAGTAATTGGTCTGGTTCATGACAAGCTTGTGGCCAAAAATAGGTAAGTTACGGCAAAATGTGAACATTTTTCTTCCTATTCTTGTGAAGTCTCGGTCTGATAAAAGATCTGTGAGTCCTGATTGTGAGCCAAAGATGAGAGCAGACCCGTCATATGGAGCAAAATGATGTCCTAAGGCTCCACTCTAAATCGAAATCAGGTTTAATAAACCCTTAACCCCACCAGATGTCCACAATAATTACCATAATCTGTCTCCCAAAGATAAAAATAGGTGGTCTTTAAATATTTTGCATTATTAACGGTCTCTCATGGAAATGTCATCAAACCTACAGCAGCCTCAATAGCCCTTCATGTTTTGGACGACCTTCTCGTTCCATTCATTCAATTTACAACTTCTAATGCGCCTTTTATCAAAGCTTTTTAGGGGCAAGGAAATAATTCACATTTTCGAATGTCATTGAAAAAGAAATGAATAATAACCAGGAACCGATCCTTACCTATCTGAGATTCAACTACCGTGAAAGAAAGAGGGTACTAAGACCTTTCTCTGTACAGAAGAGCTAATTAGCATTTTCTATCATTTTAAAAAGTGGCCAGTAATCCGGAGGAAAAAATAAAACTCAAACTCTTTCGACAATACCTTAGTGGTAGTATTTAATATATATTATATGCAATATGGCACAGTCAATGCAGGACACATCACAAGTGTTCATCATTTAACCGCCCACTCAACGTCCATGACCCAATGTGGCACTTTGTTACATCAGCACATTAAGAGCCAGCAGTGCAGCGATGAGGAGGATGCTGATCAATGCGGCCGAGCTTCGGGCTTCCCCAGCACTGTTATTACCGACATTGAAGGTGGTGTGAACCAAAGCTGGAGTCGTTTGCCCTCGACAGTGCCTCTGGTCTGTCCCCACACAGGCAGCATAGGCCATGGCGTGGGCAATGTAATTTTGCTCCTGGACGCCATGGAAGAGGTGAGCCATGGGTCCACGGGCCAGCACGGCCACATCCTCTCCACTGTGGGTGGCTGAGTCTGTGGGCACTGCTGACAGCTGGACATAGTCTTTAGATTCTGTGGGAAGAAAAGGTGTGACTATGCGACTGTCCACAAGAAGCAGAACTGCTCCCCATTGGAACTCCATGAAGCAGTTCCAATGATTTTTAAACTGATACAACAGAAATAATGAATTTGCTTAATGAGTTTGAAATCTGGGTATGTTTAGTTGAACAAAAAGGTATTATTTGCATAAATGGCAGCAGACAAATAATCTGTTGTTCTGCTTGTGACGTGACTGGCATGGTTAGATGAACAAAAATACGTTATTTGTCGTAACAAAATATTTTTGGGGAACAATCAAGTGAAATGAAATCATTTTCTGCAACACACCCAATAACCGATTACAATTGACTGTGTGTAGTTTTATCTTACTTGTGTTGACATTGCGAATGTCGGGCCGTGTGCCGTTGATGATTTTGTGTCCGGGTCCATTTCCGTACATCAATGTGGTGTACGGCAACATATCCTTGGCCCACAACGGCGACTTCCCTGGAAAAAACAAAATGACCATCTCATTCAGTGTTATTCAGCTTTTCTTACCATTGTGTCTCTCCTCTCTGAAACACACACGCATACATACACACAATCGCATTCACACGAGCGACTGGCGCCACCAGAGGGTGGCCACGGCCTCACCTATAAATTTACTGGCCACCCTACAGGCTAATATAGATTGTCGTAGTGTTGGTTACAGTATGAATTTCATCCCAAATGGACAGCCAGCCAGGTAAGCAAGCTGTTCATCATCTTACCTCAGTGACAGCGTGTAAATTAACAATTAAATTGATCAGTTAACAAGAACAGATAAAAGTCATTTAACTGCATAAATCTATGGACTGCTGTAAAGTTCTGATGTCAGAACAGTATCTTACTGTATTATTTTTTTTCTCGTAAAATTCATCCCCACATGTAAATTAACAGTTAATGCTTGGTTAAGAATAACAAACAGCTATTTAGTAGTATAAAACAGTATTTTCGGTCAAGTTTTGGACAGAATATACTGCACATTTCACTTCCTTAATAATTGCCTTGCATTAAAATTAAGCACAGAGATTGTTGGTGCGCTGTTTTGGCGAATTCGAGACTAGACACAAAGATGGGGAACACCAGATATTTATCCAGTGGTGGGCGGTCAAGGCCTTCAAGGCCTTCTCTGCTGGCCTAATATAATCAAGAAAAAATTATAATATTCCTCACATTGATGTCATATTATATCCTAGCGTTGTATTTTTAGGTGAGAATTTTTATCCAATCAGAATTCCGCTTGCTCGTGTTGCCAGGCAGGTTTTACAATACCAGTTGCGCGCACAATTCTTTCCGAAGCCTTCAGATACAATCGTGCGGGCATCTCTTCCGTCATCGTCAAAGGACTTTCAGAGTTGATGGACAGTTGCGGTAGCCAATCAGATCACGAGTCGGTTACAGTGACTCACGCTGGCCTGAGGGTGATGAACGCGTCTTGTGATTGGATACTCACTCGTGAAGGGGCAGCGCTATGCGGAATCAACACACCGTCAGTAACTGGCGACCGTTCAAAAATCTAAGACATATTCTAGTTTTTTTAATCCACTATGGCCGAAGGAGGGAAAAGTGTGGATTTAATTGCAGATACACTTGCAAGGCCATTTACAAGACGGACCTTTCAAGAGAAGCTAAGTCGTCCAACACTCACTCAGTACTGCGTAAGTGTGTTTCTGTATATTATTTGCCCAGCTCTGGTGTCATAAATGATGGTATTATGAGGGGGATTTATTCAAGTAGGACTAAGATGGACTTCACTGAAGGCCTACGTGTGAAATGCACGGCCCGCCACTGTATTTGTCAAATAACAGTTTTGCCTATCAGTACCTCGAAATGGTGGAGGTACACTTTAATGTGGAACTTTTTGCATATAGTAGGGGTGGATGCATGTTGCGGCTTTTGCTCGTGATAGGCTTAAGGTAGAAGCACAAGACGGTACACAAATTAAGTGAAATACTAGAAATGTCAGTATATAGGGAGGCCTTTGCTCAGGAGGTCGTCTATAAACCTTGAACTGATTGTCAGCCAATCTCAGGTCATGCATAGACAAACAACCATGCACGCTCACAATCAAAGCGAGATACAACTTAGAGCGTTCAACCATGCATATCTTCGGAATATGGGAGAAAACCGGAGTACCCGGCGAAAATCTGTGAGGCTGACGTGTTATCCAGTCATCCACTGTGCCGCCTTAAATATCACACAATAAATCAAAATATATCAGCAGGCATATCCTTAAATCTTTTTTTTTTTTTTTTTTTTTGTTTTCCACTACAGCAGTTGAATGATATCCTGAAATGATCTCTTTTAGTTTTTATGTATCACCGCACGATTTTAAGTGTCCCCATCTGGCCACCCCAATGAAACATTTCTGGAGGCGCCACTGACACACACAGGTGCTGTCTTTGGTTCCCTGGTGTCCTGCCGGAGGTCTCGAGCTTGCTGGGTTAAATGGTCTTTTTCTCCAGATGAGCCATTAGGCCGCCGAGTCTCCTTGTTGATGAAGAGCTCAGCGTTTCACAAGCACATTAATCACTGCGGCACCACTGGGAGGAGGAGGATGATTAGGAGGAAGAGGAGGAGGAGGGTGAAATAGGAACAGAGGAGGAAAGAGCGAGTACAAAGAGCGCAACACAAACAGCAAGCGATATAAGCTTCAGAGCGCTGATGATGATGATGTATGACTTCATAGAATTGCAATGCGGAAAGGAACATGACAGATTGAAAAACAAAGCTTTTTACTTTGTCGTAACAAAAGCAATTCTATACCTATAAGGCAAATTTTCCCTTTTGATAGACCATCTTCTTTTAGCATGTTCGTAGAACTGTAACAACGGTTTGCTCTGTGGCAACTGTCTGACTTCCAGCATTGCTAGCTTTCAGTCAGTCAGCAACATTTGTGTGGTAAAAGAAGGACTAAGCCGCGTTCATGGTAGGTCCGGGCTCTTCAATCGTGTTGCATGAGGGCCGGTGTCCTACCTGTTTTGAATCTCTCCCTGCTGCAACACACCTGATTCAACAGGAAGGGGATTGAGGACCCTTGTCAGAGGTGTTGGGTACGGTTTGGTTGCACAAATATTAGGTCAAAGAACTAACTAAGGACCCTTTTGAAACTCTGGGCCTCATTCCCCATCATTTTTTTTTTGTCTTTGTTCAGAAGAATGAACCAAAACAAAAATCACGACACCAACGGAGGGACCATCTGTGTCTAATTAGTTTAGCTGCTGTAATTTATGATTTATAATTTATTTCACCCGCAGCAAACATCAATCCACTTTACGCAGAACGGATGGGTGACATGATTGCTTGAAGCTGTACTTGTCAAGTAAAGAAAATTATTCACCTTTAGAAGTCCCGGTATAATATTTAACAAATAATCTCTTTTCTAACTGAAAAAGCATTGCATCCATGACAGATTTGAAACCGTGATGTAAACGAGAGAAAAGAGAGCTTTGACAGCATAGGGGGAGCTCGCTAGCACAGAAGTGCCGGGAGGAGATAAACGTGACGAGGGGTGATGGAGTGATGTAAAAGAAAGACAGCCATCAACAATGATGGGCACAGAAAAGTGGCAAAAAGAGAAGAGAACTCAAATAGAAAGGCTGCCGGCAAGGGGTTGTAATTGAAGGGTGTACAAAGCAGAGGAAATGTCAAGCGATTGGTGGCAGAGAATCACCAGCAGGCAAAGCAGTGAGTGCCATTACACACGCACGCGCACACACACACACACACACACACATGCACAATGATTTCCAAATGTCACCTTACGCTATTGTCAGTATAAAATGCTTGGTGGGGCGTTGTGCCCCCTGTTCGGAATCCCATCCATGAAGTTCCCTGCTCCCCATATGGACAACATTATTCATCTCGTGGATTCCTTCTCATTTGACCAATGATGAGCAATTACTCTCTTAATTGCCAAGGTGAAAAATTACCCAGAATGCTTTGCCCTCGAAACGGGTATCCGTTGAAGGTAAATGGATGCGAATGGTCAGCCATCACGATAGTGAGCGTTTCCTCCTCGTTGGTGAGTTCCAGGCCCTTGGCAATGGCGTAGTCAAACGCGACCGTCTCGTGAAGCGCCATGGATGCTCGGCCATCGTGATGCGCCTGGTCAATGCGGCCTCCTGAGAACAGGCAGCGTTAAAGGTCAACTTGATTCTCTCATAATTACAAAAAACAACAACAACAAAAAAATCGTCCACAGCGAGCAGAATACTAAAGAAGACAAGTATTGTTGTTCAAGGAAGGTTAAATATCATTTTCTACTGCGTCTCCTCATTGATTCAGGTTTGAGAGGTGATGGACACCCTAGACTGGTCACGAGCCAATTCATGACAACACTTTTGGACGCTTAATAAGTGTGAGAAGAATGTTAGGAGAATGTGGAGGGAAGCGAAAGAACCCCCTCAAGAACATAAACGAGCAAAACTGCTCTCAGTAAGACAAGAGCTGAGATTCAAATCCAGAAATTCAGTGTTCAACCACTTTTCCCCACGTTGTTCAAGCGTGAATGAATCACACTTTATTTCGGAACACTTGGCGCCAGTGCACTCGGCATACAAACTGGGGCAAGTCTAGTTCACTGTCTTTGGGAATTCGAAAAACCATGTTTGGCACTCCAGCCGACCGAAGGCGTTTTCCACTCGGCTGGGTTGACATTACAGATCAATTCCAATGTTTTTGCTTGTATGCTACACGGGTCTGATTTGCATTTCTTGGCCTCAGAACACATGGCAATCATACAACAGTGACACGCTTTTGTGCATAACATGTATATGTATTTTAAAAAGAAAATACACATTTTAAATATCACCTTTAATTTACTTGCTAAAATACACACGTTTTCCTTTCAAACACTAACTGGACAAGCCAGCGAAGGTGTGGATATACAATTTAGCAAGTCAATTAAAGGTGATTTTTTTTTTTTTAATGTCAATTTTACTCTCCTATCCCTAATTCACATTAGAAGGAGGAGCAAAACAACTTAACTACTGCAAATGGTCACTTCTATTTATCAATGCTCTTGTTATTTTCAAGAAAGTGAGTCGGACCAAGAAGTCTGTGCAATGAGGAGGCTTGGGGAAGCTTCCGCAGGGAACACGCAGTCAATCAGAACACATACTGTACACACTGCACACACTGTCACACGGCACAACAAATTCATTGAGATGAACACAAATGTATTTGCAATTAACTGGACCCTCCACTGTCAGACTTTAATATTGCGGATTTAAAGAGGTTGTGTACAAAAACAAAGACCACCTTCAACTCTTAAATCGGTGACAGTGTGTCTCATTTATTTATGCAAAGCCTTATTGATGTTTGAGGAAAAAAGCCATTACAGTGAGGCCCTTCGTGACCATTATAAGATCAATGATTGGATTGATCCAGCATGTGCAAACATATGCTATTTCCTATTTTTAGCAACGCACCTTCTTGAGGATTACATGAGGTGAACTCTGCCTGCCTGATTAAATGGTGGGATGAATCAAAGGGCACGTGGACTGCTTGTTCTCACCTTCCACTAAAAGGAAAAAGCCTTTCGGGTTTTTCCTGAGGATGCGGATGGCTTTTTCCGTGGTTTCAACAATGGATGGGTCCATGTTGGGGTCCCTCTCGGCTTCGTATCGCAGATCACCTGGTTCAAAGAGAGCTGCGGGAGAAGAGAAGCAGACCAACAGGAAAATGCAGTCAATGGTGGCAGCAACAACCTGTAATTGAAGTACAGCGAAAAATCAGTCGCTCCTTCTCTCTCACCCAACAGGAGGCCAAACGAGTGAGCAGCCAGCATGGCTCAATTTACCTCCCTCACACTTTCAAACTCACACATGATGCCACAACTTTTCAGGATGTCACTGAGTAATAACAAGTCTAAATGGAGCTATTTTTGGATCATTCATCTGTGTGACATCCCTTGGTTCTCAATATTGTATGGACTAGTGATGGTTAAATGAAGCTTCAAATCTGCCCATGAACCAGTTGTAGTACTTTTGGACTCCTGTAGAAGGCAGTCTCTGTTCAACATTGGGCTGAAAGCACACTGACTTGCCATTTTTTAGACCCTTTATTTGAACCAAGAGTGCCATCTAGAGGACTAAAAAATACAACAACTGGTTCATGAAGCAAATTTGAAGCCTCATTTTCCCATCACTAGTATAGACCTGTCTCCTGTCTTTGGCACCGATCAACAACAAGCTGTGAGACCATTAAAAAAAGAGAGAGAGAAATATTTCTTTCCGTTGATGGTGGCTCAATGTAGAGAACACTCAGTGAGAGCAAACCTAGGCCAAGAGGGACACGTTCCCCATTGGTCTTCTCACCTCAGACCTTGTCTACCCTTTGTCTCACTCCAACTTTCTTTGACTTAACCGCTTAATCCATTCACTCAAACTGAGCTGTATTCAATTTTGCTGTTCATTTCTCCCAAATAGACTAATAATCCTAAAAGGAAAAAAAAACTCCACATTTTATGGTCAGGATGATGTTGCCAATGAGCCAAAATATGACTGGAATAAATCGTTCGTCAAACTTATGCTAAAGTATAATTTGACAAGATCATTCTTTTTATATACTATTAAGATTCCATCCATCCATTTTCAGTGGTGTTTATCCTGTTTAGTGTTGTGAGTGTGCTGGAGCCCATCCTAGCTGACTTAAGGTGAAAGGCAGACTCCACCCTGAACGGGGTCACAATTCAGTCACAGGGCACAAATAGACACAAACAACCATGTCAAGTGAATCTGTGCTGCCTGCACCAAAGTCAGGTGTAGGTACTGTTAGGATATGTCACCAATTTTGTGTATTCATAATCATGTTTCATACACTATTTGTATCACTAATAACTGTATACACACAGACACTCATTTAGCACACATGAGCACAGCTTGAACACACACACACACACACACATTCGGTTTCAAGTTTCTGAATCTTCGAGCTGAAGTTTTAAACTGACTGTTGTGATTGGTTGTTTCCTGCCTGCCTGCTAGAATTCCAGAAGACAGCCCCCCTCTTTGTCTCTTTATGTCCGGAGGAGAGTCAGAGGAGGGGGTCAGATGAAGGGAGTGTGGGAGGCCGAACAGGCCTGTTCGGCCTCCGGCTCTCTCTCTCTCACCAACTCGCAAATTGGAAAATAAAACTTTGCTTGATTGACTTTGGACATTCAGCCATCATTATTTAAATAATTCCCAGTGTAAAAAAGGCGTCAGGGCCGTTTTAAACCTGACATTTATCGATAGACCATCAGTTACTTCACAACTATACTCTTGTAAAAGTGTAGTCAGTCCTTTCATTTAATATTACATTTTTTTCCAGTGTTAATTTTTTTTTTCTTTTATTCTATTAATTAGATTTTTCTGTTCATTATTCATGGACTCTTTCATTCTCAATACTGTCTTGCAGATAAGTCATGTGTCTTATGCAAATGAGCCATGCAGCAAAGGAATTTCCATTTGTCTCTGGTGTGATATCATACAACCTACATTAGAGTCTTTAGAATGATTATGCAGGATACGGAGTGTGATACTAAAACATGCTTCAAAAACTTTAGCTAAAGTTAAGAGAGAATTTGTTATTTTGTTCAGGTAGTCTGTTCTCTTTATTTTAAAAAAAAAAACGTCAAAGAGACTACAAAATAAAATATTGTAAACAGAAACACTCACCCATGAGGTAATCTGTGGTTTCTGGGTCAACAGCATCAAAATCGTTTTTATTCCATACATAATGGGCTACCTATGACATTAAAACACACACACAAATACACAACAAATAATTCTTTACTGCTTGATTCAAATTCAGTCACATAAC
Source organism: Idiotropiscis lumnitzeri (assembly GCF_059441095.1). Lineage (NCBI taxonomy): Eukaryota > Metazoa > Chordata > Actinopteri > Syngnathiformes > Syngnathidae > Idiotropiscis > Idiotropiscis lumnitzeri. The sequence continues at coordinate 18,094,258 of NC_142397.1, read as the reverse complement.
CTCTGTTGTCAATTAAAAACAAAATTTGTAATCGATGTGAGGTGTGCTAATTTGTTTCAAAACGAGGACATACTGCACATTATATGAATGAAAGAAAATGAAGTGAAAGTGAAATATGCTAAGAATGCCAGTAAATATATCATGAAATAAATAAATACCACAATTATTTCACAGGTTTTTCAATATTGTCATTCTAAAACATTTAATTAAACAATTAAAACAATTAGTCTGGTTGTAAATAATAGTATTTGAATTTAATACACAAAATATTATTTTTAAATACATATTTCCTAGTATACATTTTTTCCCATGGCTTTTTTTTATCGCAGTTGCTCTGTATGATTTAATGACACTTGATCAGTTCTTTACAAAACCTTAAATGCAAAAATCTTGGGGTTCCCCCCCCCCCTTTTTTTGCCTGCTATGTAAGATTATCTGCCATTTCATTACTCCGAGATAAACTCTTTCAATATTTGTTGTTTTTCCTTTGAAACTTATTTCGTAACCGTATTTATTAATTTGACCAACAGCAAATCACCACTTTGCTTTCATCTGTATCTGGATCTTGCCTGCCCGCTGCAGCAAAGGAACAACATAGCAATCTCATTTTCTGTCCGCCTCATCATAAAATCCTCCTCGTCTGATTTGTGGTTTCACCTGAAGATTATTGTGTTCCCACAACAAACACTCTGCCATTGTGTGACTGATTTACTGAACAACACGACTTACCACACTTAATCAAGTGGAGGGAGAGAGCAGTTGCCACCAACTGTGTATCATTTCGACAATTTATAATTTTGTTACTTCCCGCTCTGTTCCTGTCATTAGAATTCTCATTCGGTTTATGTTAATTACTTAAGATTAACTTTTACTTTCGATTTGACTGTTAAACATAACTTCGAATGAGTGATGTATCAAAAGTAGCGATGTTTTGACTTAAGAATCGATTTTAGAGCATAACTATCTGGTATCGGAGGTATCGATATTTTGGCATTAGTCAGATATCAATTGATGATTTACCTTGCCCATTTTCTGGTTTTGCCATTCACTGATGAGGTTGCGTTTGTCTTGTCTTTTACCCCTGGATAAGTAGTCCCAGGTGTATTCGGGGTCCTTGGTACCCTTGGGGGTCATGTACTTTCTCCCACCACCAATGATCACCTGCAAGCATGTACGTTCCATTCAGCGACATATTATGTAACCGAATAAAATTATGAATCATAGTCTCACATCTATGTCGGTGTTATTGAGCAGCTGAGATGCAATGTCAGTGCAACCGTCCCTCTTGGCACCGGCGGGCATGTCGGCGTCGCTGTACCACTTCCTGCTGGCACTGTGGGCGTAGCTGGTGGCCGGCGTGGCATGTTGGACCCGAGTGGTTGTCACAATGCCGACAGACTTGCCTTAAAATATTTGATAGTAGTTACTGTCTACCCCTGCTACCATTGTTTGATGCCTTAAACCACAATAGCAATGCTAATTTATGTTAGCCCATCTATGGCGATTCCCATTGTATGTTAACATGTTTATTTTTACCGCTTCTCCTCACAAGGGTCACGGAGGGTGCTGGAGCCTATCCCAGCTATCTTCGGGTAGCAGGCGGGGGACAGCCTGAACTGGTTGCCAGCCAATCGCAGGGCACATGTAGACGGATAACCATCCGCGCTCACACTCACACCTAGGGGCAATTTAGAGGGTTCAATCAACCTGCCATGCATGTTGTTTTTTTTGGAATGTGGGAGGAAACCGGAGTACCCGGAGAAAACCCACACTGCCACTGGGAGAACATGCCAACTCCACACAGGAAGGCCGGAGCCGGAATCGAACCCACAACCTCTGCACTGTGAGGCCCTCGTGCTAACCAGTCATCCACTTTTCCAACATATAAATAACAAAACAGAGAGGCTTTGAATCCAAATGCTTCAATGTGCGCCGATTTGATTTCCAAATATTAACAGCTAACACTACAACATGGAGTCATTTAAAAAAATTACAAACAGTAAACGAAGAAAAGCTGAAAATGTGACACTCATGGCAAAATCCCCAAATGAGCAGGACCAGTTAAGGCGGGGGGAAATGGTTCTAGTTCAAATTTTATGGTTCATGTGATTTTGACTCTGGAGAAGTTAAAGGTCAATGTTATTGTTCGAAATGTAGTTTCCTTGAAAGCTAAACTAGATTTTACGCAATGTTGTGGCCAGTGAATGTGCTTTCATACAGGACATTAGATTTGCTTCTGATAAATGGCACAATAAATATTAATTTATTATGAATATTGTAAATTACAGCTGGGCGGCACGGTGGGCCGACTGGTTAGCATGATGGCCTCACTGTGAGAGACAGCATCGGTCGTGGGTTCAATCCCGGCTCCGGCCATCCTGTGTGGAGGTTGCATGTCCTCCCCGTGCCTGCGTGGGTTTCTCCGGTTTCCTCCCACATTCCAAAACCATGCATGGCAGGCCGATTGAACACTCTAAATTGCCCCGAGGTATGAGTGTGAGCGCGGATGGTTGTTCGTCTCTGTGTGCCCTGCAATTGGCTGGCAACCAGTTCAGGGTGTCCCCCGCATACTGCCCGAAGATAGCTGGGATAGGCTCCAGCACCCCCCGCGACCCTAGTGAGGAGAAGCGGTCCAGAAGATGGATGCATGGATGGATAAATTACAGCTGTGCTGTGCTAGGATTGTGCATGTGTGTGCGTGCGTGTGTGTGCGTGGGTGTGTGTGCACATGCATGCGTGTGTGTATGTGCTAAGATAAGTATGGCTGCTGATCGCATGGTAACACGATAAGAACCAAGGCGTTTTTTTTTTTTTTGTGTAGCACACTATTTTGCACAGGGACCTGTAAACCCAACAACAATTACTTAAGCATAAATTTACATCTATTACAGCCATCATTGTCTTCGTCTCCTCACCTGCATCTTTGGCCCACTTCAAGATGGATGTGACTTCATTGCCCTTCTGACTCTTACAAATGCCATTTCGAGCCGCTGCGCTGACGCCGATGGTGTTCAGGTTGGTTTTTACCCCACACAGATAAGCAGTGGCTGTGGCAGCGCTATCTGCAATCTGGAAGTCCACACTGTAGGTCTGCACAAAGCACAAGAAACAATTTGAATCGAACATACTGACAGCCAATGTGGGCATACTGCACATCGGACAAGGAAAACGCAACATGATCTTGGTTGAGGTGAGTTATGCTGGGGTTTGAGGGCTGTCACATTGTACTTGAATGGCAAGCCAACTCTGTGCAACAGGAAGTCAGACACATGAGCCATTCATCCATTATCAAACCAACACTGCTGCAGTGTAGTGCTTGTGGGCAGAACTAAATGTATATGTTTTGAGAATTGTTTCTCACGAAAATACCTGTAAAGATACACCATTTAGATCGTATTCAGGAATCAAATAAAGCTATTAGAACAGTCTTTGATTTAAAATACACTTGATATTTGGTGATTTTACATTAATTACAAGATATTATTCAAGTAAATACCTGTTAAAAGCTTCACAAAAAATAGTATTTAAAAAATGTGATTAATCGCAGTTAATATCAGAATTCTTTTGCGATTAATTAGTTTGAGGCCTTGAAATGTATCATATTCATAATCAATTGCACCTTGGAGGCTTAATAAAGTAATATGCTGTACAGGACCCTAAGAGAAAAAAACAGGATTATAGTATACATTGTATGAATCAAATTCATTTGATATCTGTGGGTGTGTTACCTTAGCCAAGCCGACATGGGGGAAGGTGTCCATGGTCATCACAGTTTCCTCTCCTGTTTGGTTCTGTAGTTGTCCTTTGAGGATACGAGCTGCTGTGTAGGTTGTGATTCCCATACCTAATGGGAACATGCGCATGTGCTATTTATGTCATTTTCTAATGGCAACATATTTGTACTACTACACTCACAAAAAGTAAATAAATAAATAAAATAAGAATAACAATCCATTTCATTTTATTTCTACGTGATTTGGACTTTTCAATTTAAATCTAAGAATTTTGGACACATCATCTCACTGGATTAATGTGTCCAAGTGCAATTTAAATGAACTGAACATTCAGAAAGTGGTTTGTACAACATACTGTAATGGTTCACATTTTTTGTAGACTTTTGTCATTCTGAGCATTCGAACTCACCGTCTCCGAGGAAAAATAGGATGTTTTTGGCCACATTGTTGTTCTGCTTCCTGTTTAAAGCTTTTTGCAAAGTGTTCCTTGCTTGTGATCTCCAAAACTCTGGATTCTCCTCTTCGACTGTTTGGTGAAATGAGTCAACTAGATTAGTTTCAGTCATAAATTGCAGCTCTTTCATTCAAATTGCAGCCTGAAAGCCATTCTCCTTTTAGGAGAATCCCATAGCGCAGAGGTATTCAATTAAAAGTCACAGAGGTCCACGACGAAAATTTCTTCCAATTAAAAGGTCCGAACCAAAGTCCAACTTCCCGAAATGTCTAGCCTATGTTCACATTTTTATATAGTATCAATATTTAGTCATTTCCAACAGAGCGCACTTATACACAAAATATTTAGCAATGTTTCCATTAAACACCTTTGCCAGTCAAACAAATATAAGGCGTTTATTTCACATTCAAGAAAATGTGGCTCCAGGAATTTAAGGGTGCCACTTCCAGAAAAAAACAGTAAAATATCTCCTGCATAAATATATCAAGCGCTAAGCATTGAGTTAACATCTTTTACCTTTTTCTTTTCTTAAATCAAAGAGTTATCAGCCTAAAAAAAAAAACGGAAAGCCTAATTATCAAAGGAAAACAGGTCAACATGTTCACTACACAATCAATAAAAATGGCTGTCCTCATGAAGAACTAATTCAAAATGAGCTTTGACACCACCTTTTCTTTTGAAATTTTTTTTAACTAAGAAAAATGAGTTTGTGACTGCCCTGCCAGTGACTTAAATCTGGGTTGGAACGGAGTCAGGGCCATTGGGATTTGGTCGATTATTTCACACATCTGGGCTTTGTGTTTTCCTTTAAATAATGTTTGTGCAACCGCATTTAAGCACTCCTTCACAACTTCCCCATCACTTGAACGTTTTTTTATGTTTCCCCAAAATCCATGATACTTTGACTGAATATTCGTTTGCATGCCGCTGGGATGTAAACGAAAATGTAAACATCTGTTATACTGCACTCGAAATTCGATATTTTTACGTGCGCTCACCTCAAACTTCAGCGGATAACTTTGCACAAAAGGGCGGTGCTTTGTTCCGTAGTGGCGCTTCGCAATGTTGCGACGGTTTCGGAGCATATGATGCACACTGGTTTTGAATTGGCTGCAGCCAGAACGAAACTAAATTTCTCCGTCCATTCATTTAAAACAAGACGCATCGACCTCGCTACCTTTGTAGCAAGGCATACTGTCAGCAGCATTCTCTTCCGGTCTGCTGCGCAATTGGCAGTGGATCGGAAACAAAAGATTTGATTGGCTCAAATCAGTGATGCCTTTTCCGTATTAACTAGAATTGCAGCGCCAACGTTTGCGAATGCGCCCTGAAAAAAAATCATCATAGATTGGCCATGGGTCCGGTCCGAATCATCTCGCGGTCCGAATCCGGACCGCGGTCCGCCATTTGGTGATGGCTGCCATAGCGGATGTAATCGACCTCAAGGACTGCTCTTTGTCCAGGCCTTGCTCACGAGGATGTGCAGTAGGACAAATATGGTAAGCAAGACCTTTGTCAAAGCAAAATATATCAAGCTGTAATGAAAAATGATAATATAAAGCTTCATTATTTATTTATTTTTTTCAGAAAATGAAAAATTGAGCATGGCATGCAAGTCCCCGTAAAGTGAATATAAAAAATAAATGTCTATAAGAGTGTTGTGAAGAATCCTGCGAATTTGAAAAATAAAAAAAATATATATATAAAATACGGCTTAAAAATTATTTAAAAAAAAAAAAAAAGAATATTCATTTGAAGTAATTAATTAAGTAATTTTCGCCTTTCTTGAACTCTGTGTGCATGATCACAGAATGCACTCAACAAACAGCAGTCAACTGTAATTCTCTCGGAGAACAGGGAAAAATGGGGGCTGCGCACAAAGGGCTAAATGTTTCAGCAATGAAAATATATCCACTTAAAGCCTTCAGTGACTGGAATATATCTCACTGGCTCATTGCAAGAACTGCCATGCCATCCAGGTGCCTCAGTCCACACGTTAACGCAATTCAGACCTTTTTTGCCAGCATCCCTGTGTCCTGCACACACTCATGGTTGACAAGAAGTTAAAATAGTTTTGTATTTTTCACAATAGTTTTTATTTATTTATTCATTTGTTATGCCATATTTTTGTATTCATATATTTTTAATTCATTTTTCGAGCAGGTTTGTCAGGTTTTATCAGTTCTTAATTTTCTTGTGTTTTGTTTTAATTTTTATTCTATTTAGTATTGGTTTAATGTAAATTCATAGAGTGTAAAGGTCACAAAGTATTTTGCAATAAAGCAAAGAAGACAGAAATTCTCAAATGACTGTTTGACATTTCTACTTCTGTACAGACAAAGAGCAATACTGAAATAAATTCTAATTTTATTTAAAAATGAACCCAAAGAAGATGAAAACAAAGAACATTTTCACAATAATTGCAAATTGTGAGTCATTATCCACACCGCTTATCCTGTACAGGGTTGCGGGGGTGCTGGAGCCTATCCCAGCTGACCATGGGTGAAAGGCGCACTACACCCTGAACAGATCGCCAGCCAATTGCAGGGCGCACATTGACACCGTCACCAAGTGGGAACCGATATAATTGCAAATTGTTTTTAGTTCAATTAATAACTGCAAGTTTCAGTAAGTTTTTGAATTTGTATGAGGATTAACATTTTTATTTGTTAACTACAATGCTTTTTTTAGATTTTAGTTTGAGTTATTTCGTCACTTTTAATTAACTATTACAACCTTGAAATGAGGTGCCCTAAGGTGGCCTCAAAAGAATGAAGCGCCATTCCGCAGAATGACTGTCAAGTCAGTGACATACAGTAGCTCTCAATCTTCTTCAAACATGTATCACTCTAAATTCACTTTTCATGGGATTTGACTTGCCCAGTCGCCATCTCATGTCAACTCAACATCAATACAATACAATATAACTTTATTTATATAGCTCATTTCACAACAGCTGAAGCTTTAACAAAGCGCTTTCCATATGGTGTAATATAAATAATAATTGAATGATTTGATGCCACCGACACCTTCTATTACTATAGTACATTTTTTGTGTAATGCGCTAAAACATGCTGTAGTTGCATATTCGTGAATAAAAGCCGGTGAAATATCTGTCAATGATAGATATTCAAGTGTGCTTGAAATGTGCAGCAATGAAGCATTCTGTATGATAATTTCTCTTCTTTTCTATATTGAAAGCTTTGAGATTTTATCTTGAGTTACTTTTGAGGGGGGGTCCAAAAGCTTTAAAGGCTTACCTTTGGCTGCAGTTGTTCCAAAGACCACAAGTAGGAAAAGTGCCAACATAGACACTTTTGAAGGCTTCATGGCTTTGCTGTAGCCGGAGGATTGATCCTCTAAGCTTCTCAAAGATCACCTTCGGGTACAAATATTGCTTAAAGTGGCTCATACTTGTGATGTCATTTTTAACAGCATGACATAAATGACCGTTGGGCCTCTTATTCATTTATGACACCAGAGTCCAGGGTGCAGTCTCGTTGTTGTCTTGGCAGCTGAAAACAAGTGCTTGTGTTTTCATAGCTAGCTGACCTTTTAAGTTTTAACTTATCGGCAAAAAGCAATCTTTTTATGCTGTGATAATGATAAATGTTTGCTTGCGTGTGTTCATGTATACGTGCATCTCTTGTGCATGTGTAAGATTCATCTATTCCGATCAGTTAGGTATTGACTGATAACACGGTTTCTTATTATGTAAGTGGCAGAAGGTCCTTTTGCTCTTAGAAATGATGTCAGCACAATACAGTATAAAGGAATCCAACACAACAGCTCCATAGGAAAGATATGCATTCAGAAAAATGCATTCATTCATTCTTGGAAAGGCTTGTCCTCACGAAGAAATCTTTTATTAACATTATTACTTGAATGATCATTATTGGCATGGAGTTCTTAATAGTGTAGTAACAGCTCTCAATATGCAATGCAGCTTTAGAATGCTTCAAATGGCAATTTAAACATATTATTAGATTAATGCCTCTTTGACAGTGTCATTGAAAGCGAAATAATGTTTTTATTTTTATTTAATTTTAGCATATTATTTTTTACCCGAGGGTATTATTTTTACAATAAATATTTTGGCATAATGAGAACATTGTATTTATACTTCTTTTTTGTCTTTTCCTTGTCCAAAATGTGTTCATTATTTATGTGGACAGTCGCACAAATGCAAATTTGTTATCACATTGCATATTCAACAAGTACCTGATGTCACACAGATAATGGAACATTTATCAGCACTAATTTGATGGCCTCGTGTTCACAATATACTTACTGATTAGCCTTTTAAATAGAACAGGCCACTGGTGACGGGACACTCGTTGATTTGAAGAATGGATTAAACACCATAAAGTGGCTTGCAGTTTTCTTTTTATTAAAGCAGACGGTGCAAAATGCCAAAGGTTTAGTTTTTAAGATTCTTTTCTTTTTTTTCTTGAGACATGCCAAAAGTGGACACACTTGTTCACATTTCTCAGGAGAGACTTCATCAGTTATGCTTCTACAATTGGATGAAAACAGATAATATTATCACAGCTCGATTGTAAACACACTTTAAGAGGGATACATAATAATCCAATTGTTATTATTGTTGTTGATGATTGCAGTAGTGTAGAATAGACACATTTGTATTGTTCTGGTTATAATTATTTAGTTGTATGAGAGAGATAAAATGTGGTCAATAAGTGCATGTTTTGTGTGTGAGAGACGGTATTTTGACGATCATCAAGCACTGATGAAGAGCCTCACCAAAGAGGCCATTGATTGTGAGCGCAATATTGTTGCAATGATAACAAAAGCCTGTTCAATTTTCACCAATCGGTGAACAGAACCACCACTGGAGTATGTACTTATAAATATGACAATATGTTGTTTCTCAATACTTTTTTTAAAAGCACAGGTGCACGCAATTCTTCATCAACCGTACTGCACTTTCAGAATAGTTTTTCTGAGACACAAGATATTTTTCAGTTAAATCCATATACTGCACAGTATTCTGTTCTATTTTCCAATGGGCACATGGCTCTTATCCACTTGATTTTCTCTCCATGACACCTTTTATAGAAACCTTTATATAGCGAACAGCGAGTCCTGCCTAACCATGCGCACTTTGTATCCTGTTAAAAGGCAACTAGTCTAACATTACATTCTGCAACTAAAAACACAAATTTACAGTATTTCCATTTGGTTTTTCCCACGTATAGTCAGTGTGTTTGATGATTGCACCAGTGTTTTCAATTCATGCACACATACATTAAATTAAAAGTAAATATGACATTATTTATCCATGACACATCAACATGACACGGCACTGTAGAGTGCATATGTGGGAAATGTATAAGGGGGCAACGCTCTCTAGTGGGTGTAGCGTGGTATGGCATTTTCATTTAGTTTTTGAAAACGTCTGGCATGTTTTCATCTTACACAGTCTAGTAGCAATAAAAATCATTTGTGATGAATATATTGTCTATGTCAGCCCATTTTCCCAACTTCTGGCGTTAAAAGAGGACTAGATGGCCCATTTTTCACTAACAAGCTCAGTTTATAATTTTCTTGATCAGGAAACAAACTGAAATTAGTTCGCATTTTTTATCTATTCATTTTGAAGAAATTAGGAAATGAGTAGCCACTGAAAAACACCTGTTTTAAATGGCCACACTCCCTCCCCCGCTCTCTCCATGTTTCGCTCTGAGTCGTTGAAGGGATCGATTAAAAAACTTTCCATTGGAAATCTATGGGCTTATATTATGGGCTGATATTTGTGCCACTAGAAACTGAATATTTGAATTGAAGACTGGATATTTGAATTGAAGACTGAATATTTTAATAATTCAATAATTCAGTTTTCAATTCAATAATTCAGTTTTTAATTCAAATATCCAGTCTTCAATTCAAATATTCAGTTTCTAGTGGCACAAATATCAGCCCATAATAACGTCCCAAAACTGTGATCAATGGGCACCAAAGAGCCATGCCCGCCTGTTGGCTGCTGTCAGACTCCATCTGCCTCCTGAGAGTTGACACGACTTTAGTGCTTTAAACTTTAGTCCGAAATATAACCAGTCGCATTTCGTGTGCGCATTCATTCTCTTGTCTGCTGTAAGTGGAGACTCGATTGGCATGGGATTTTGTAGAGGTGATCACATCAGCTCACGTTTGATGTCAATAAATCCAAACTACTGTGCGGAACGCTTTTATACTTTCACAGGTTGAAGTGGACAAGAGTAGTAATGTGCATTTGCATTTTGGTGGTAATTGGTTGCCGTTTTAGACAACAGAAATGATCATTTGAGCAATATATTACATTAAAAAAGCCTATAAATTAATCATACTCCAGTATCATTCAAGTGAAATCAGATGCCTCCCTCAATAGCACTTTTGGAAAGGTCTGCTTGAACAGTAGTTTTCTCTTCATGGTCTTCGCACAATTTATTGCAGAGAGTCTGTCATCAAAACAAGCTAACATTTTGAATGTGAAAACATGAGGCTCTGATGTGTGATATCCTCTCAATGAAATGTGACAAAAAGTGTACGTTTTGTATTTGCAACAATCTTTATTAGCTCTTCCAGTTTGGGATGTGAAAAGAGGCATACTTTTCTTGAATTAAATATCTTTTTAATAAAACTAAAGCATAAAGATCTATTTACACATTTTGACTTAACAGCAATCAATCACTGTATTCTGATTTCATAATTACAAGCACTTTCGGATAGCTGAGGAGAGAAATAAATACAGGGCTAAACTTCCTCTTTGTTTTACAGGAGAGGAAAATTACATTAGTATTCTCTCTTTGGGGTTGGGGCGAACAAAAAATTCCTCTATGTACAGAACTCTCCTAAAATCTGTTTCCACTCATGGCAGCAAAAAGGCTTTCGGGTTTGTCCTGTTGAACATTTTTTTAAAATGTTACTCTCATAAAGTGGAGTTCCAAATATGCAACTTTTCAAGTTTCATTAACAGTATTTCAATAACACCATCGTATTAAAAAGCAACATTTCATAGCAAGGCATAGCCATGTGTCGTCATTGTTGCTGACTTCAGTTTCTGTTGTGAAGTACAAATGAGGAAACAATAACACAGATCCAGCAAAGGCTAAGTTAAGTAGGGTGGCGACTGATCATCGTCCCCAGCAGCAAAACAGTCAATGTTCATGATTCTCCTCAGTGATGCTGTCCTTGTCCTGCGTTTAGTCCTCAGAAGTCTTATGACTCCTGTCTAAAATGTCCACCTTTGTTTTTAGATTTTTTTGCTTTTACTAAAAACCACACGCCAATCATTCAGTACAGAAAAAAATAAGTCAAAAAACAAGCGTCTACATGGCACATGTAGATCAAACATCAAATCAGCGTGTCACTGTTGCGGAGTTGCCATGACAAAAGGATGACATCATCAAAAAATATATTGCCTCTTACATATTTATGCATTTGTCAGCATAGCGTAGCTGAGAGCCATTTCAAAATAGGAGTCAAACTTCAAAGCAAGCAGTCAAAAAAAATACGGAAGTAAATAGTATTAGCTCCCACTTCTCAGCCTTCTCACTATCTACTTCTAATTCTTGTCACATGGATTCAATAGACGTACGACATTGCACAGGAAAAAAAAAAGAAATAGCATGATCGACAGTTCAATCAATAATACAATCTCTCCCATCTGAAGATTTTTTTTTTTATTGCTTTTTTTTTTTTTCTTTTTGCGGAAGGACCAATTCAGCAATCCTCCTTAACATTCTGTCCCATAGGATCCCAAATGAAATCCCACCAGTCCAACTGTGGTTGCTTCTAACTGTTGTCAGATTCGTCTGCTTGGCGCAACCATGTGAAGAAGCCGGTGACAGATTTGAGGGCCACGCCCTTGCCCTGCTGCTCGGCTGGGTCCTTGCACGACTCCCACTTGTAGAAGGCATCATCTTTGATTACTTCCTCATCATAAAGTGCGTCAAAGAACATTCGCAGCAGATCTGAAGGTTGGACAAGAGACATCACTATCTCAGTACAGATAGAAACAATCAAATACTGGAGTAAAATAATCAGTTTGGCAACTCTTCTATCAGTTTGTATTTGGTCACTCACTGGCCGGTTGCTCCATGTGCACCATGAGAGCCTGTAAGGCATAGAGAGCTTGCAACTCCTTCTGCTCATCCTTCAGGAATTTCTGCAGCAACTTGGCCCTCTGATTGATGATCTCGTCATTCACCTTGTAGGGATTCTCACCTGCAGGTCATATTGGAAAAAGCCAAGTCAGCAGGACATTGTTTAGAGCTCGCATTTAGCATGCAGCAATTTAACTGAATGTTTTTTTACCTGTATGCTGGACAAAAAAGTCAAAGACATGCACCGTAATCAGTTAATTATCCCTTCAACCACTGTACCGCTTGTCCTCATTAGTGTCAGGTGTGAGCTGGAGCCAAGCAATCGCAGGGCACATATAGACAAACAACCAATGACCCTCACATTCACACTTATGGACAATTTAGAGTCTTTGATTAACCTAACATGCATGTTTTTTGGAATGTGGGGTGAATGGCCATCCCTCCCAACCACATTTGTTTTACCTTTCCCAGCATACCACTACTTGTATGTGACGGCCAGGTGTAACAGCATGTTTTTTCGTATAGTAGGCAGCTTCTTTTCCCCTCATTTTACAAGATAGTAGTCGTCTGTCAGGGCCGTGCTTTAGTGTTAAAAACTAATTCATGTCTTATATAAAGAATGAAAAGAACGCAACTCACAGATGATTGCTGACTGGCAGATACAGGTCATCAGTACTCTGACAAACATGTTGGAGGAAGTCTGCTGCTCATCCAGGTTGGCCTGCAAAATGGAAACATTGTTATGCTTACTTGTTAAGCATGTGTGCCATTTCGGCAGCATCATTCAAAAGCAAAGCACTACATGAAAGCAACAGTGTTGGCGCTATTAGTCATCAGTCTATTAAAAGTCTAACATGATGACTGGACATTTATGTAAACCCACAAATTTTGCTTTAATGAGCACAACAATAAACAATAATCCTGGGTGCGAACCACCGTTGGCTATTATGGAAAATGAATCTGCTTTTGTTATAGATACAATATTAAAGACATAACACATATACCATCTATATAAAATTTGGTGAGTCATCATCATCCTCATCTACGCCGCTTATCCTTTACGGGGTCGCGTATCTTGGAGCCTATCCCAGCTGACTCTGGTAAAAAGGCTCACTACACGCCAGCCAGTCGCAGGGCACTCACAGGCACCACACCACTGAGCGGGAACCGATGCCACGCTGCCCGCACATAAGTCAGGCGAGTTACCGCTACACCATCAGTGACTAATTTGGTTAGTCCTTTAAACAAAAAAATAAAAAAATAAAAAAATAAATAAATAATCACACTTAAGGAATAGTTTACAGCCAGCCATCCATCCATTCTCGAACCCGCTTGTCCTTATTTATAACTAAGTTAATTATTTTTTTATTGTAATAAAGGAGAAAAAGGGGGAAGAACATAAATACCAAAGTAATAGATACTTTTTAAATTTGTCATAATTTATTAGTACAAACAGGAAATATCTTAAACATGTATTATGTGGAGAGAGAAAACAAGGGCGCCAATAAGAATACAAATCAAAGGCTACCATTTTCAGATCCATGAATGGAATACCGGTAAATGGAACTCAAATGTTAATAAAAGCCCCCCCCCCAAAAAAGGAATACACACCTCAATCCAGTCAATGATTCTTTTGCCATCAGCCTTGTCCTGGATCAGTCTTTCAAGCTGTCTGCTCAGCTCTGCAGAAGTCATTTTCTTGGTTTTACTCATTTCAGATGCTTCAGCCAGTGTGAACATCACATTCTTTAAGAAAACAGAAAATTTACTGTGGTAATACTACTTAAAAGTAATATTTTCAAACTAGCTATCCAATGTAATAGATCATTCAAAGAGACATAACATTGTAGGTAAAGAGAAGTTAGTGATCATCGCCCCTTACCTTTTGTGTCACAAACTTGCTGACATCTACATCTTCAGGGAGGAAGTCTTTCCATTGGAGTGCTGCCTCCCGCCACATTGTGCCAACCTTGTTATGGCTCTGGTTGTGGGATACATTAACACATTTACAAAAAAAAGATTTGACCTGCCCATTAAAATAAAGGCTACAGGGTGCCAAAAATTAAATGAAAAAAACCCTCCCACGTTCAAAGTATGATATTCTTACAATAATAATACAGGTTTTACAATTTTAAGGCTTTGATGCAAGATTACCCGAAATCCCCTATCCATGATTTGACCATGTGAATCAGGTGTGATGGTGGAGGGAAACGTGTAAAACAGGGAGGATAGGATTTGGGCACCCCTGGTTTACAGGTTCAATGACAAATGTGTGAAAAGAGGAACAGCAATTATCCTATGTAAAGGATCTGCATATTGATGGTCGATGCAACCCCTATTTTATGTTCCATTTCTGTTTTTTTTTTCTTATCATATAGTCCTACAAATATATAAAGAATTGCATAACCGTGTCTTCCTTGTGGGAGGCCACCACAAACAGCTATTTACCATAGGAAAATTACTGAGTCAGGTATGGGTAATAGTATTTTTTTTTTTTTTTATTCTGGTTCCAAACATCCACTGTGATCCTTACTACCCCACCTAAATTAGGAGGAGACAAAACATACATGATAACAGAGATCCCATTGGACCACCTCGAATTCATTTTGTGTATATCAGGTTTCCAATAGTAAGGTCACATTAAATGAAACTCTTTATTGATACTTGAATTGATGAGAAAAACATTTTTTTGTATCATTCAGATGTTTTGACATAATTGACATTGGAATTAATACCCCACACTCTTACTGTGTGGAGTCAAAGCGATGAGCTCACCATCTCTTTGCAGAGTAAAGTGAGGATACAGACAAGCAGGTCTCCAGCTTTGCCCAGAGGAATCAAAGGCTTTGAAATCTCCCTGTAAAAACCAACGGATAGCGTTTGCATCATTTACAAGTATTTTCCTTTTTGTCTTTTAACATTCGCAGAGGCAAGGGTCTAATACTAACTTGAAAAGTTGTCTCATGGGGATCCCTCCTTCATGGAGCATGGGAGTGATCAGCTCTGACAGGTAGAGCCAGATGTGCGGGATGTCTATGGCCATTTCTTCAGCTACCTCCAGGACTTCATGAAGCCTACACAAAACAAAGATAGCGCTGATTTAAAATTGGAATAAAAAAAAAAAAATGTAATTAAAAAAAAAAAAAAAGAAAGAATACTTTTGTCATAGAGTTAAAACTCTCAGTATGATCTGAAAGTAGCACATGAGTAAAATCATCGGTGAAAATAGTCAGCCCTGTCCCAATCTTGTAGCTGTAATTTTATTTAACGTCTTAACGACAGCGCCCGAGTGTAAACAACCAATCAGAGACAGAAGACGTGACAAGGTGACAATCATTAAGTGAACTAGCGAGTAAAATCACAGCTGGCACACCCACAAAGCTTAGTCACTAAGTTTAATTAAGTCAGGCTACATTGCATCTTGCAAACAGTTTTAACAAAAATCACAAACGCAAAATCCCACTCTAAAAGGCATACGAATGGAAGGGAACAATACAAAAGTATTCTGATTCTAAGACCAGAAATAAATGGAACAATATTAAAACATAACAGAAGACAACAACAACACAATGATAAACATGAATGATGTGACACAAAGCCATGTTAGTTTAACATGCATGATAACGACTGACCCTTTATAGTACTGTTCTGTTGGGAGGATGCCTGTCCTAATGAGATGGTGGAGCAGCCGAGCCAGGTTCTCTCTTGTAATGCTGTTGCGCTCCAGTGTTGACTCCAGTCCGAATTGTACAAACACAGACAATAGCTGCGGGCAGTTGATCTCGTTCACACATTGCAAGGCCTCCTGTGGGGAGAGACGAAAAGATGTTGTGGGTGTCAAGGCAAAATCCGTCTTTCTTTTCATATGCCAAAATATGTTGGAACAATCCAAGAAAGACTGAAGCCGCAAAAAGTGAAGCGCGAAGTGGCCAGGGATTACTCGAGGACAGCAACATGAGTGGACCAAGAGATGAGCTTCCTCTGTATTTGTCAGTCTAAGGCATCAGAGAACCGACCAGCAGTGAGAGGGTTAAAAATCCAAGCGCTTCACTCAGAAGCGGCAGACTTGACGGCAGCACAGGAAAAGACAACGTCAAAGAGCACAGCCAAATAATCGGAAATCCCAATGTCCAAGACTTTCACTTTTGCCACAAGTAGACCATAAGCAAGAAAGGGTCCAAAATATGTCCGTATTCATGTGTCAGGCTAGTCACACATTGCACTAAATCAATCATCTATACATCCATCCATTTTCCCAACCACTTATTATCCTCACTAGAGTCGTGGGCATACTGGAGCCTGTCAATAAGGTTTAAAAGTCCTTTGCCAATGGGTTTTCAGGACACATGAATAATAAAATAAAAGAGGATATTTTTGTACTTGGGCATAATTTTGGCAAGAAAAGTCATTCAAAAAGTCCATATGGTATTTGATCGGACAATAAACGACAGCACACTGCGCAGGGACAGTTCGGCCCACTTCAAAGAAAGTGACTTCAAAGCAGCCGATCAAAGAGGGGAATATACACTTTAACATTTAAAGCTGTTTTTAAAAACAGGTGCTGCTTGTTCAATATGGCCCAAAGTCCTCGGAGAGTCTGCTAGCAGCAGGGGCAATGAGTTAACACCATCATTCTAAAATGCATCCGAAACTCAGACATTTTATTGAAAGCCCAATAAAGATAGCCCACCATAAAAATGCAGAGACTCAGTCAGTCCCAAAGTGCTAAAAACTAAAAATAAAGTCAAAGCAAGGGTAGGGTCACCACACACACACTGCCTACCAACTTGCTTGCTTACAAACAAGCGATAGACTGGCAACCAGCCCAACGTGCTTACTTTATACCAGTGCTTCTCAAATAGCGCGGTGCGATGTTGAGGGGGGCGTGTGTGACTCTGGGGAACATGCTTTTTTCCCGCCGTACTACAATAAAGTGTAATTACACATCCACTCCAGGAGTTGGCAGTGACGCTCACCTTGCCCATTGTGACAGAAAATAATTGAGAAGCACTGCTTCATATGCATAATTTAGTGACATGTAAATTTTAAAAAAGTATTATGCCTTACCTTAATATCAAGGATATGAAGGTATTCTTCAATGATGGCTTTGGATTTTTTGGTGAGCTCTTCCACAGTCAAAGCAGGTTTGGTCCCGGTTTGGAGAGGTGGAGTAGTATCAGCTGTTTCCCTCCTCACTGTTTATGTAATGAAAACAATACCAAAATGTAATGACCAGGCACAGAACTAAATTCAGGCTTGCTAAAATGGTAACGGTGGCACGTATGAGTGTGAATACGAGAATATAAGTCCAGTCAGATACCGTTCTCTCGGCTCTGAGCTCTCTCTTTGCTGCCACGATCTCTGTCATCTGTCTTATTTGATACTTTGCGGACTGGATCTGCTGACCGACGTTGCTCTCTCTCCCGACTCCGTTCCACATTTTCCCGACTGAAGCTGCGTGCAGCAGCAGCCTGTGGCCTGTTTCGCTCGCGGTCATCACGTCGGTCGAAACCACGATCAGCCCGGTCAGAACGGTCAAAGCGCTCACCCCGCTCTCGACTTGAGCTGTTTCTGAATCGGGATTATAAGGAAACATGGGAAAGTTATATTGACGCAAAACCGAAAGGCTTAATGACAAAAACATGAATAAAAAAATATTGTCACAACTATTTGGGATTTAAAGGAAACATGGCCAAGTTATTCTGGCAAAATAACAAAGGTTTCATGACAAAATAAAATAAATAAAAAAGTATTGTCACAACTGCCAAAGTCTTCGTATTGCTATAGCACAACTACAACTGTGGATTAATTTTTTTGCCTCTTGATGCTGGTGGTTTATGACCTCGTTTTATGACCCCATATGATTACTTCAACTTGTTAACCAAAGTTAATGGACTAGGTGGATGTGAAAAGCTGAAACAGTTGTCAAGCAGTTAAAATCAGGTTGAAGACCCACCAATTGCAGGAAAACAACGAGTGTTAATACCTGAGAGAAATCAAGGCAAACTAACATCTATTTTTTTGAAAAATAACTGAGAAAACTTTAAAAAATAAATTACATTTCCAGGTCATCTGTGTTTGGTGAACATAATTTTTTCAAAGAATACAGAATATTCATGAATGCCTTTGCAGCCAACAATGTGGCTGGGAGCAAAGATGAGTGGAACACAGCACAATGAGAAAAGTAAAATCTTGTAGTGCTATGATAACATAACCTCAAAAATTGTCAAGATGTAAGAACTTTTTCAATAACGTTGGCGGGTTTTCAAGGACAAGATTACAACTTTGTTTTACACAGTTACAACTGTTCTTACCTCTGGGGAACCCTCCTGTCTGACTCTACTGAAGTGTTTGACGAGGCCTGTTGTAGAACTGAGAACCTGTTGGTAGCTGGACGGCCGCCCAATTCTGGGCCTGGGAAGAACAATACGCTTATAGATTGTTTTGCTCAAACTCAAAGCTACAAAGCTATCCAACAGGGAGACCTACCAGAATCCGTAAGCTTGTTGGTGCTACCACCGCTGCTCCCCTTACCCCAGCTCAAAGCACCTTTGCCTCCTGGAGCAAGACACTGAGTATGGATATCAAAAGCAGGTGCCTGAAAAAAACAGTTTGTTGATTAAAACCAAAGCAAACATCACAACAGGGGTCTGTCAGTGACGGACAAGAGAGATCTGTCTGTACTTGACTTGGTTGGACAAAAAAAATCCACTTGTCATTTCTTTTAAAAGAGTCCCGTCATTTGTCAATCATCAGCAAAACGGGTGTCCGTCAGTGATGGACTTACAGACGGGACCTTCAGTCTGACGGAATGCACACCTTTGCAAATTGTGGTTGTATTTTGTTTTACTCCATGTGTTAAATAAAAGATCAGACAAAGGCTCATTTTGTGTTCAATTTCCAATTTTTGAACAAAAAAAACGGAATAGCGGTGCTTTAAAACAAAACAATTGTTTTACATGTAATTCTGTTTGGCATGCTCCATTATAAGGTTGTGTTTGTACAGCTAGTAATACATGCATATAACAGACAAGAAGTGCATTACCTTTGGGAATTTTAATTTTGCGTCATAATTTCGGTTCTTGGATATGGCAACTGTGTTCCAGCCATCATCTTGTGGCGAAACCCCGCGACCAGAAGCGTGAGGGCCCCCACGACTCCCTCCTCCACCCATCCTGTTTCCTGGACCGCCGAAAGACTCTTTCTTGGCGACGAGGGCATGCTGCACTTTCATCTGCTCTCTGTGCTCCTCCAACTCAGCTTCTTTGTGGATCTGGTCAATAGTCTTTGGGCCTTGGTCACCTCGTCTGGGTACCCAATTATTCTGAGATGACACAAAATTGTAGGTCACTGAAACTGAGAGATTTACAGCAGTTACACAAAGAATAAAAACACAGAAAAGAGTAATTTCATACGGCTTTGCATTGCCATTAAACGCTGACAGATGATGAGCTGTGAGCACAATGCATGACATGTGCAGGTATGAGAAAGTTGTTAAAACATCAGGTGGAGTGCTCAGTGTTTACCCGTCGAAGGTCCACCACATCTTGCAACATAAAGCGGATCCTGGCACTGGTCTTCTTTTCCTTTATTACTTTGTCCATTTGTTTGAAGTACTGGTCCATAAGAGGCTAAAGACAATTACAAAAGATTGGTCAGTGTTTTACTTTTTCGTTTTGTACGTTGTCATCGTTGCGAGCTGACGCTGATGTATTGAACTACAAGTGTGCACTTTACCTTGGCCTTTTCAAAGTCTAGATCCTTTCCAATGGTGGATAACAGTCTGCACAGGCACTCCAGGGACTCCTCGTCATGGTTTTTTAATAGCTTTACAATGCACTCATGCATGATGACTTCTGTGAGCATCTTTAGTTTGAACAGCTCACCAATGAATTTAATATTTCCAAGTGAGCGCCTCCGAGCCCTGTTTTTAGAATCTTCAAGCTCCTCAATTAACCTCTGCTTTTCCTCTTCCTGTAACGTGGAAACATGTGATGTCCAGTTGACAAAGTCGTGGTAACAAAAAGAGAAGGGAAAAAAAAGGTTAGCATACAGTGTACAGTAAATAACAAGAAAATATTTTTAAAAAACATTTTGCAGTTTAATACCCCTTCGGCAGCTTCCAGCTCTCGTTGCTTCTTTTCAAAGATTTCATTGTCATCTTTATCTTTCTCAAACTCATTTTGACATCGATTGAGTAGCAGCTTCCGGAAATTCACAGTGTCTTCTGGCTTATCTGTGGCTTGGACTTTCAGCTAAAAAGTTCACACATATTTTATTGTCATAAAAAAAACATTTAGCCTTAAACTGTGCAGATAGGGAAAAACTATTAGTAAGCTATTGATACATACCCCCATAACGCAGCGGCACATGTTGGCATAGGCCACTGAAAAGTCTGGCTCAGAGATGGCCTTCTCAAAGGTGAGGTTTATGACACCTTTTAACCTCTCCTCTGTGTCAATAGTGAGTTCTGACACTTGTTTCATCAGCTGTTGAAACTTTTGAGGGGTCAGTTTGTTGAGGATACTGCGGACCTTTTTAAATAATTCCTGTGTCTTGAGTTGATCTGGATCATTCTCCGCAGTCTCTTCTCCCGCACAACCATGCGGTGCTTTTTTCAGTGAAGGTTTCCAAGCCTTCTCAGCCTTGTTCAGCTTCACATCCTCATTAAGTGACATGCTGGTAATAATTTTCCTTGGTTCTTTCCGTTGCATCTGCTGAGACCGACGTGGCCCACCAATGCCTGCACCCATACCTGGTGGCTAATAAAAAAGATGGGAATAAAGGAAAAATTTGTCGACAAAAATAATCAGAAAACACTATTAAATTGCTGTTATATGATCTTAACGACAAAAAAAAAAGTAACTTACTGGTCCTCTACTTCCTCCTCCCATACCCGGCCTGCCGAGGTTAGCAAACGAAGGTGTGAAATCAGGACCACAATTCATCCCAGAAAGTCGACTGGGGTCAAGCTGGCGCAGAGGAGCCTTGTTAGCCTACAAAGAAAGACAGATGTGTTGGTCAGAAAAGCATATTATTAAAGATTTTTGCACAGGCAGAGTTTTTGTTTGCAAATACAAGCCTGAAATACAACACTATACGGCATTAAGGCTATACGCATGAAGGTTTGTTATTCATCCCTTGTCTTTAATCCTTAACCCATTACAGGAAGTTGGAAACTTGAAATCTGCAGGCAAATTTGTCATCAATTAACCAACCATGGATGTTTTGTCCTGTGCGTGAACACCAAAATAACCAATTGTGTTGGCACGGTGTGAAAATGACAAGGAAACAAAACAAAAAAAAGTTTCAATCTCGCATCCCATCTCGAGGTGACAGTAATATCCACCATTCCTCTATGGCCCTCTTAACGCTGCATCCATTTTTTCAAACCATCTATCCCGTATAATGTGTTTTACAATTAGGGAAGTGATGACTGCAACTTGAAACTTTGCACACACCAATTAATTAATTAAGCTTCAGTTTAATCAAATTAACTAATGCAAAAAATAAACACATGCCAGGACAAAAACAACTATATCTAGTATTTTGTATAGCCTTTGACTTTTATGGCCAGCGGCCTGTAATGAACAATTTGTCAGTCACACAGACAAATGCATTATATACCAACTCCATAATTTTGTTTTACATCCAAGACAAATATATATGCTAGACAAATACAATTCAAACCCAAATTCAAAGAGTGACAAAGAAAGATACATTTTTCAAATAAAGAGGAAGTGTCTTTTGGTGGGATGTTATTTCATGTGTGTTGAGATACCTTTCAGATTTTTTTTATGGATGCTTTAGATGTAGACTCCTCATCAACTCTTAACGAAACATGTTATCTGTACGGTACCGTATGATACAGTAAGGTGCAGTATTTTGTATGTTGTTAATGTCAGTGGCAAAACCTTGTCTAGGACCACGTCATTTATGGCAGGAAGACCCTCAGGCTTATTCATGCTGGCTGAGATGAATTGAAATCCCAGAAGAAACGCCCGGTCATACTTTTTCTTCTCCTCCGGATTGATTGGCTTCCATTGTTCTGAAAATAAAATATTTTTAGAAATCCCAAGACATTTATTTACTTAGTTTCAGAGACATGAAAAACATTTTCGGTCAACTAAGTTCTAAGATAACTGTTAAATTATGTTATCCACATAGGAATTAAAGTAAATATTGTAGCACTTTATTTGTAATTCCTTTCTTGAGGATAAGATAGACATGGATGTCCGAAGGTTTTTAGTCATCTGTTTTAAGTATATTCTGATAACAAAGTTAAACCACTAATTCCCAAACAGGGAAGTCACTCAATTTGAACCAATCTTTCTGCAAATTATTTACTGGTTACATATAAATCTTTGTTCATCTATATAACAGCAGCAGGCAGACCAATTAAATGCTCTTCAATTCGATTGCAGAATGTACAATAAACCTGTGTATCCATCTGTTGCCATTCTTATTGTAAGTACTGTATTTCAGTCTGTGTGAAATTGTGTGAGATTTTATTCTAAGTAAAGTTGTGAGGTAATTGAAATGAGATTGGCATCATTAGTTCATGCGTATGTGATATTCTTGATTGGTGGTTTGCGGTGACATTTTTTTTTAAGTAAAATGACTGAAGAAATCTTGGGAAATACCGTGTTAATCTATAGTAAATTTCAGGCATCAAGGAATTACAGTTATGCTGTATAGTACGCAACCATTTTTCCAGATGTGAAAATATATCAGGAGTGAACACTTAAACAACAGTTTAAATCAGGGATGGGCAAACTTTTTGAATGGCGGGCCACAATGGGTTCTAACAGAGGGGTCGGACCAGGAACAGATGGATGGAGTGTTTTGGTAAGCTCACCTCATTGGAGAAAAAAAACCCATTTAATTTTAAATGAAAGTGAACAAAATCATTACAACAAAATATATGTCTTTGACACACCACAGTATTTTGAAAATGAAACATTTACAAGGTTTATTCGTTAACTTTTTTTCCGAGTTCAGCGGGCCGCATGAGGCCCCCGGGCTGTAGTTTGCCCACGTCTAGTTTAAATTGTGCTTTTAATTGACCTTTGCTTTCTATTGGTGTACAACTATCAAAATCACCACTTCTCCTCTAATTTCAACCAATGGTTAGATATACTATATATGACAAGCCTTTTTCCAGGTAAAGAAAAAAAACGTGTATTCTGAACTACCTGTAAAAGAGAATGTACCCACCCTCTTTATACTGATACTCCTTGTCGGTTGCTGTCTGCTCGGGAGGGTTTGGTTGAATGTTCTCAGCATCCAGTTTGTCCTCCTTGTCCTCCCAAGTTAAGTCATTGTCTTCTAATGCTGGAGAAGGAGCAGGAAGTTGGGTTGCAGCTGACGTGGCCGGGATAACTTTGGGCTCTGGTGGTACAACTACTTTCTCCTGAAACAATGGGGGAAACATGCGAATGGTTCAAAGTTAAAATATTACGTACCACTTACCGGTTATTTTATTGGATTTTATGCAAAGGGAGTTTAATTAAATGTCCTGGTTGAACACTCACCTCTTTAAATGCATCTAATAGATCACCCACTGCCTCCTTTTTATTCAAATCCTTCATTTTCCTCTTTTTCTTTGGCATAGACACAGCAGCTACTGAAAGATGGAAAACAGACATCATATAATAAAGAATGCTTAGCACACTTTTGGCCAATATTAGCTATAACACACAGTGATAAAGAACCACCTCCAGAAAATGAGAAAACCAGAGATAACTCAAAAATATAATTAATAACATAAATAAGTGACACACCTGGCATAGGAGTTTCTACAATAGTACTGGGAATAGTCTGAGGAGAACTTGTCACTGTTTCTCTGTCGTGGTGATCTTTTGAGCCGGCCACCAGTGGCGGTGACGTGGCTCGCACAGCACTGTATTGAGGCCTTCGGGTATCCTCCTTGGTGTCTTGGGAAACAGGATGAACTGTTTCTTCACCCTCAGGCTGGGAAAATGCTGCCGGGGTGATTGGAACCTCTGGACTGACACTAGAAAGGGAATCGGCAACAGGCATTGTGGTTGATTCAACAAGTGATGCAGGAACTGCCTTATTGATGGCTTTGGAGGTTTTAATGACAGGCTGCAGACAAACATCAGGCTCAGCAATGGGGCTGTCATCACACTGTTCAGCGCTAGTAGCGAGGGCCTCTGCGTCTTGGGGGGGTGGAACTTGTAACCCATTAGAAAGGCACAACTCCTCTGGCTGAACAATGGGGGACTCCAGAGGAGACTCCTGGTGGCTAGATGGCAAAATGACTGAAGGGCTTTCTGGCACATCTTCAGTCACACCATTTGCGGAGGACGAGTGTGTGAGAGAATTGTCCATAAAAGAAGCAGCATTCTCTGATTGGACCTCCCCCTCTCTAATCGCCACATTTACTTCCTCAAGATTTATGGCTGTCCTTTCTGGGTTTTCGTGAACGGCAGAGGTAGGCATAGGATCAGGAAGGGGTGCAGGGTAGGCAGGCACCTCAGGCGCAGATTGGGCCTCTGTGGTGAGTTGACTGGGAGATGTGGGAGTGTACATTACGTCTGTAATGGGAACAATGGATGCAGAGGGAGAAATACAAATCGGGGTTTCAAATGCTTCTGATATTAGAGCGGGTGTAGTTGGCTTATTGTTCATGTCAGAGCGGGTAGCAGCCTCTGCAGGGTTGAGGTCATCCTGAACAATATCAGGAGGCTGTGACAAAGGAGGCAGCAAAGGTTTTCCTCTGTCATCTGTAATTTCAGAAAAATGAAAAGAATTTGTGCAAACTGGTACAATATAATACCATTCAGTTTAAAAAAATCAATTTCATGTGCAGTACATTGGGTCATTTTAGGTGCTGATGAGTTTAGCCATTTGGACATCCCGCACCTACCAATAATTTAATTTAGCTGTGGTTTGGTTTATCATTTTTTGTATAATTTGGTTTCTCCTCAAACTGAAGTCAACATCCTCATTGCCTTCTGTGTAAAACTTACATTTATTTACACCTTCAATTTCATTGATGGATATAAGTGATGTGTGCAGATGTAGTGCCTTTATCAGATTTTTGTTGATGGTATTTACATGTATTTTGAAGTTACCCATATCAGACATGTTCATGTCCAAAATTCACATAAACCACTCAAGTGTCCATAGTGGGCATTTTGTGACTTAGTGTATGACTTAATTTTCAATCTGTTAAAATAGATCTAATTGTAACTGGAGAATTTTACAATTCTTTCTGCACGAGTTTATGTTACTAACCAACTCACGCGACAATTGAGTTGCTTGTTTACCTTCAAACTTAGCTAGTCATACAAGAGTGGCATCATACATGCTGCGATCATGACACCCCCGGTCAACTGGTGAAATGACTGAAATGCTAATCTTTTATCTATTACTGCTTCAAACAACAAAACATGTAGCAATGGAGAAAAATATCTTGTTGGTTTGTTATATTCACGCTATGTTTCATCTAATGATCTGTTAAGTGCTTTGTTACAGCTGCTATGTTGTGAAAGAGCTATAGAAATAAAGTTGAGTTGAGTTTATTATAAACACTCAAGGGGCAATTCGACTTCCGATAGACTCTACTACATGCATTTTGCTTTGCAAACCACGCACACAGTTCCAAATTGCACATATGCAAGCATGAAAGTAGAAATGTCAGCGTGAAAGTGGGTGCAAAACCATTGCCGCAGCCTCTTGAGCTTTTGGGTGGACTACTGCCTAGCTCAAGGGAGATAGAAATCCTGCTCGGAAAACTGAACTAAATTTGTAGGTTAACCTTTTTCTTTAATATGCCATATGCCTTTTAGGTTTGTATTGTACAAATATGGATCAGATAGGTCAGGGTACTGCCTGTTTTTTTTAACAGATTCAAATGATCAGATAATCAGCAAGGTTTGCAGAAGCTAGATACCGATGCTGATTATTTTAATCGGGTGTGGTGCACCACGCACAGTTAGAAAACAGGCAGGACACCAGCCCTCGAGGAACAGGGAGACCCCTGAGACAGATACTAGATCAGAGCAAGGCGAGAAGATTATATGCACTTAAATCCTACATGGATTAGAAAAGGGGTCCTCAATCCTGTTCCTCGAGGGCCGGTGTCCTGCAGGTTTTCCATCTCTCCCTACTGCAACACCCCATGGATTAGAATATAGCAATGTGTCTGCACATGGACCTCACCTGCTCCAACCTGTGCTGGAACAATAGCAGCTGGGGTGCTCTCACCGTTGGCCTGGGCCAATCCTGCGTCTGATTCTGATATGGCAGTCTATAGAAAAATGAGATTTTTTTTTTTTTAATTTGAAAAAAAAAAAAGAAAAACAAAAAGATCAAATTGAGTCAACAAACTCAAACTTACCTGCGGTGGGGTTGGAGTAGAGCCGCTACGGCTCCCTGACATAATCTCCTCTGTGATGTCCCTGCCTCCTTGAGTTGGGTCTCTTATTATGATCTATGGAAGACACGGAAAATCAGGTGCCAAATAGTACAAGTAGAGCAAAGTCAACAGAAAGAAATAAAGAAATATTTTACATATACTGCATACTTGAGTTGGACTGCCAAAAAAAAAAAAAATTTGTAAGATTCCCGGGGTAGCAAAGTAGTATTTGAGACAAGAATCAGTTATCATCTATGCTCACACTGTTCAACTTTTCATGCCTGTCCGATGACTCATAGGCTTTATCACTCAATGAACTTGATATTTCTCAAATTTTAGCATGCGGCGCACAAATACAACCCCCAGATTAACGTCCTACAACGCTTGTAACTGAAAAATCTAACAAAACAACATTGCAGCCTTGGGTGGCTATGCATATTTTAGTCATTTGGTAAGACAGGTTGCAATCTGACAATAGCTTTGCATTCACAAACATTGCTCTGCTGCTATGACGAGGGGAAAACTTGGAAGTGTAATCACTCTCACATTAAGTGCCACACAGACATTTTCGAAACACTCCCTCTCCCCCTCTCACTCACTCGCTACATGCTTATTCTAGTAAGCCAGCTCTGCCATGGAACTGGTATGAACCAGAATGCTCCAAAATAAAGTGACATGCACAGTCATGAGACTAAAATGTCAAACTTAACCTTCAGCAACTTTGCACAACAAAGTCCCTCCCCACTTTAAGGTTTGATTCCAAAAACCAAAACGATTGTTGACCATTACTAACCTTTGCCAGGCCCAGTCCATTGGTAGCTATTCCTTACAGAGTATTCTCATCTCTGGAGTGGAATGGCTGCTCGGGCCAGTTCCAGCCTTGACATTAAAAACCATAAAGCAGGCGTGTGGTGGAACGTTTTAGCTAATCTTCACTGTCCCAGCCTGGGAACAGAACAGAGGGCTGGGCTGGGCTGTGCTATGTTGCAAGTAGACGAACTAGAAACTTCACTCCCTCACTCCTTCACTCATTTGCTGCACAGAACAGGGAGGAGAGAGTAAAAAGGATGGCCACTGGCCTTCTAAAGCTATGGCATTGGAATGTGCAACTCCCGCCCACAGAGACTAACAGACAGTTAAAGGGGCCCACGAGGGAAGAAGGGGAGGGAGCAGTATGAAAGAATAGGAGCTTTTCAAAGTGAAGGAAGGTTATAATCAAATGAGCTGCTACCAGCAAAATAAGCCTCTTTTCTCATTCTTCTTCGGTCTGAGCCGACATGCTGTAAACTTACTTGAGAGCAGAGGAAATCAGTAAAGAGGAAGAAGGAGTGCCACAGAAATCAGTAGGGAGGGGGGGGGGATAGTTGGCCACGTGGAGCTGAGCAATGTGCTGACATGTCCCACAGCCCCTCCCCCTCTAGTTTTTCCACTTTCGACATGGAGAGCAAGATAGATGAACAAGATAGGTGAAGAAAACAATTAAAAGCTAAGAATTTTTAATGCAATCAGCGTGTTCTCACGTAGATCAAAAACACACTATACAACATATACACTATTTAACTGACAAAATGTCGCACTCTCGAATAGTGTTGCGGTTCCTTGCCCATACATTGATTTTTTTTATTAGATTTATTTCTAGAGTTTCAGTCAATGGCACAGAATAAAAATCACCAAAAAGTTCAAGACTCCGACACAAAATCTTTAGTTGAACATAAAAGTGCACATAAACCTGAGGTTGAAGCACATTCACAAACTCAAGCAAATGCAAGACATTATTTCCCAAATGTCTCGTTCTCATGAATGTCCCTGGACCAAGTCAAAGTCCAATCACTGATAAGCAACCAAACGGGACACAGTCAAAGTCTCAAGGCAAAAGAATGAAGCTCAATGCAATTATTCAGGTACGACATGCCAATAAGTCTGTAAAAGGGATATATATATATATATATATATATATATAAATAAAATATAATGTAATGTAATATATAGCAAAAAAGGCGGCTCGATGGCTTCACATAGCGATTCAGACTCCGGCCTTCCTGTGTAGAGTTTGCATGTTCTCCCCGTGCCTGCGTGGGTTTCCTTCGGGTACTCCGGTTTCCTCCCACATTCCAAAAACATGCATGTCAGGTTGATTGGACACTCTAAATTGGCCCTAGGTGTGAGTGTGAGCAGATGGTTGCTTGTCTTTGTGTGCCCTGCGATTGGCTGGCAACCAGTTCAAGGTGTACCCCGCCTACTGCCCGAAGACAGCTGGGATAGGCTTTGGCGCCCCCCTTGACCCATGTGAGGTGAAGCGGTACAGATAATGAATGAATGGATGGATGGATACATAGAGTGTGGGCAGAACTAAATGTATAGGTTTTGAGAATTGTTTCCTACAAGGATGACTCCATTTAGATTATATTCAAGGATCAAAGAAAGCTATTAGAACAGTCTTTGATTTAAAATACACTTTGTATTTGGTGATTTAACATTAATTGGGGTGCTGGAGACTATCCCAACTGTCTTTGGACAGTAGGCGGGGAACACCCTAGACTGGTTGCCAGTGAACCGCAGGGCACATAAAGACAAACAGCCATCCGCGCTTGCACTCACACCTAGGGACAATTTAGAGTGTTCAATAAACCTACCATGCATGATTTTGGAATGTGTGAGGAAACCGGAGTGCCAGGAGGAAACCCACACAGGCGCGGGGAGAACATGCAAACTCCACACAGGAAGGCCGGAGCGGGAATCCATCGCACGACCTCTACACTCTGAGGCCATTGTGCTAACCAGTCATCCACCGTGCCGCCCGGTATTGAAAACCATTCAAGAAAAAAAAAAAAAACACTCATTGAAAAAAATTCTAGTCATCTTAGAGATAACGATCAATTAATGTCTAAAATACCGTATTTTCGCAGCCATAAGGCGCACTTTAAAGTCCTGAAACTCGTCCAAAAAAGCCAGGGCGCCTTTTGAGGCGGAGCGCCCATTATGTGGACCAAGTGCACCGCTGGGCTGACTGCGAACATTACCGGCCTGCACACTGCTTATATAGAGAGAAGGCGGGCGTGGCTAACGACAGCAGGCGGACGTGAGAGGGGAGATGGCCGTGAATGACAACGGAAAAGGCACGCCCCCAGTGCAAAGCAGCCCCCAATGCCCCTATATGGGCAAGCGTGTCTGCTAGCTCTGTTGTTAGGGCTTTCGCAAAAGCCGGCATCATGAGGAGCCGCACGCAGCAGCGACACGGGGAATCTGACAATGACAAGAGGGAACCTGGCGTGTTTGTGGGAGAACTTGCCCAGCTGTTTATTTCTGATACAGAAGACGATTTTGATGGATTTGTGGATGATGACTGATTAATAATAATGTGAGTACATTGTTAAATAGTTCAATAAAATACAACCAAACTCAGTTTTGCTCCTGTTGCCTTTTTAAAAACAGCTAGCCAAGCTATCTTCTGTTTTAGTGTGCATGCATGTAAACTAAGGTATTGTATGGTAGGCGGAATTTTGCTGGGCCTCCACTCTTATGCTATTCAGTTGATTTGGGGTGATAGTTTTAGTTTTGATGTAACACCGTGACCGCACATCGTTTGTTGATTAGTGACTTGCTCACACCGGCATTGTGTCGGCATCCCATCTGAGGAGCTGAGCGGCAACGAGACGGCGAGGCAGACTGATAATGACTCTCGTGTTTGGTGGAGAACGTGTCCAGCTGTTTATCTTGGATACAGAAGACAAGGACTTGGTGCATTTATGGATGAGGGCAACTTCAGCACGTTGTTAAAAGCTAAAATAAAGTACCACCGAACTCCCGCTGCCATTTTAAAAACACGCTAGCGCGACTGAGCAGCTAGCGCGACTGCTCGGTTGCTCGGTTCTGTTTGCGCCCAATGATACGGTGCGTTCTATCTATGTATCAAATACAGAAATAGCACCCTCAACTGGTACCGTGCCCTTTGATACGGCGCGTCTTTTGGCCGTAAAAATACGGTAGGTCATTTTCCCCCTAATATTGGCAGTTCATTTTGATGATTCTAGCAATTGTTTTGTTCCTTAGAAGTGTGACCATTCTTTTGTTTTGTCAATGTGAATATTTATGTTCTTATTTCCATTGGCAGATCAATAGTTGACATGATATCAATATCACAAAAAAAAAATTCTTAGCCAGTTCATCATTCGAACCAAAACAAAAAGCAAAATAAAAGCTGCGGACTATATTGCGAAAACTTTGATTTTTCTGGAATTTATTACATTACACAAAGCATTTTTGTTTTTTACAAACAGTGCAAACGAACAAATTTGTGCCCAGTGTACAGATGAATGATGGGCCAAAGGTTGCTCATCCAAGTCCCATTGTCGTCCCAAGATAGAGACTAGGACTGCTTACAGGAAAAGTACCAGATATCTTCCCATGCACTGCTGAGGTGCCCTTGAGTACAGCACCAAATACCATAAGTCTGCCCTGTTAGCACTGTGATAATAAAATCCCAAGTTTAAGTGAATTCTGCCAACTGTTGTCTATTTAAAGAAATAACTAAATAAATGGATATATTTGTGGGAAGAAAATTGAGGTTTGACAGTGAGCTTTCAAAAGTGATTCTACCACATGCTCCCCATTAATATAACACTGACCTGCTTACGTTCCCGTTTGGTGTGGATGTGTTGCTGAGGCTGTGGTGGTTGCTGCTGTTGAGGGGCAGGGTTCATGACGACAGTTGGTGCCTGCAGTTGGGGAGTAAACTGAGGCTGGGCTGGATAGTAGGCTCCGGCTGTGGATCACACACACAACACTATTAATCAAAACATACAAGCTTAAGTCAACAATCGTGAAATGACGCTAACACAAGCCCAACACAGAGACACAAAGGTATGATATGATATTATATATATATATATATATATATATATATATACGCACACTGACACACTTACTTTATATTGCTTAATAAAACTTTGCCGTTTGTACATTTGTGTTTCCACTATCACGGATATTTAATTAGTGTTTTTTGTTTTGTTTTTTGCCTTATGATTAAAGTACCTCCAACTACAGGAGACAGATTTAGTGTATTTCATATATACAGGGCCCAAAAAAAAAAGACAATGCTGATTAAGATTCTAAGCGGGGCTTTGCACTAACTGGTTTGCCGGCCCACGTGCCTTGAAAATGCAAGCAATATGCCATTTTCAGCTTTGACTTTTAATATAGCTTGTTGCACACATGGACACATAGAGTGGATATAAAAAGTCTGCACGACCCTGATAAAATGCAAGGTTGTGCAATATAAAAACTGAGACCAATTTACACTGCACTGATGATGGTGTGAATTTAAAGTCAGAAGCTCAGTTATTTTTACAAAGGTCAAAAAGATTACTTGTTCACCCCAAATGAGTTGTAGTTTACATTAATGGGACACTTGATTGACGTTAACATTGCCACTTATATAATAGCTGTGCATGTAAAAATGACACTAGTACTAAAATGCCATGCCTTAAAGTTGTTGTTTTTTTTTTTTTTTGCGTTTAGAGATTCACGCCCAATTGGCACGCCCCATTTTGGAGCTGGGCTTGTTATTTCTTTCCGGTTTCAGCGTCTACGTCAAAGCAGGGAGGCAAGCAAGGTAATTTTGCTCGAATTGTCAGTTCTGTTGTCTAAAACGGCAACCGATCACCACCAAAATGCAAATGCATATTACTACTCTTGTCCACTTCAATCTGTGAAAGTATAAACACGTTTTGCACAATAGTTTGGATGTATTGACATCAAACGACAGCTCATGTGACCATCTCCACAAAATCAAAAATACAGTGCTGATCGATTGTCCACTTGCACAGGCTGAAGAGGAAAAGAGCAAGAATGTGCACACAAACCCTGACTGGTTATATTTTGGACATTTGGCTACGCTAAAGTTGTGTCAACTCCCAGGAGGCAGATGGCGGCTGACAGCACGCGGGTATAGATCATTATATCCCCGACTAACAGGAGGCTAAATGCATGGCTAATAATTAGCTTCAGGCTGTTAAAATAAAAGGTATGAGAACAACAAAATTAGCGCCTTACTATCAAGCTTGCCTCTTCATGTCGCCGGGTTGCCTCCCAAGCAGACGCATGTGTTGTTCCACACTGTTTGCAGCCGCCAGCTTCAGCATGAGTGTGAGTGGGCGTTAATTTCAGACTCTTAAACGGTGCACATCGCGAGCAGCATGTGCTTTTAGTCAATGTTCAAAGAAGCAGTGTGTGCTCCTCCCAGCAAACATCCATGAAACTCCGACTTAGGTAGGGATGTCCACTCAAATTTTGATGTCAATTGATCAACGTTTATGGAAGTTATAAGAAATTCTAACGTATAATAAGAGTTTGTAACCGGTCCCTTAAGTGACTCTCGCTGTAACATGGAGAGAGAGAGAAGGGTGTTGCGGCCATAGTGTCCCTAGTGAAATATGGGCCATCGTGGCTGGACAGATATTTTAATTTAATGGAAACGATTGTCAAGGCCTCTCCACACTAATCCGACGGCACGTCGGACCAGAAAATGACGGAAGTACACGTTGCAAAACCCAACGGAGACGTTGACTACTCCGGATGTTCTGCGCATGCAAGAGAAGTAGTAACCCTCCATGACAGCGGCGGCGATAGTCGCTGCGTAGACTTTCATGTTGATGTCCAATAACGGCGGCCTTTCTTGAATGAGTGATTAACACCTCTTCACGCGCTTCAGTCCAGCCAGCCATTATGTCCATTAGAGGAGATGTGAAAAATGAGCCAAGTTGATTTAATTCTTGAGCAATAGCATTCATTTTCAACGTTTGTCCGCTTTCGTCACTTCCTGTACTTGTGCAGTGCACTGATTTGCTAACTGACAGGCAATCAAGGTTATCATTTGCCCCGACAGCCCGAACCGATTCTACACGAACACGCCCTACAGACGCCCCAACAATGGCTCCAACGTTCCGATATTGCTCGCTACGCCAACAGATTGTGTGTACCCACTTTCCAAAGGCGGATTGGTGTGAAGAGGGCTTTAAATGATTAATTTTGGTCTTAATTTTTAATATCACAACAAATGACATTTGAACAAGGCAATTTTGGGGCATAAACGGAATAATAAACCTTATAAAATGTCTTTTCTTTTCTCATACATCTGTCAGTTGTCATCATTTAATCAAGTTTCAGTGATCACATTTGCAGCGAAATGGGCAAGTTAATTATGTGGAAGTGCAGATCTAGTGATACCTGTAGCTTTAAAGAAGCTCAACAGTGTTTGAAATCTTAAATTGAAAATATTTCATAACGTCAAATTTGAAGAATTAAATTCTATTTAGAATAATACATTGTGGTTTGTACTAAAACATTTGGGCCTAAACATGGAAATATGCTGCCCCGCTTTTTATTACTGCTAATTATGGGAGTTTTAAACATCATGCATCAGTATGCCACTGCCATTAAGTTTTTAACCGTATCTGTATGCAATCTTCTCTATTATAGATAGGTCTCTGGAATGTGACACAGGAGACTCGTTTTTTCCACATAACTGTCTAACTCCAACTCCAAAACCCTAATAAAAAAGCTTTTGAATTAATTAAAGGATTAAGATATGGAAATAATTTACTTACATAACCCCATTCCACCGTAAAACACACACGCTACAAGTTCAAAGTACCTCTGTGGGCTCAACGAGTCAATAATGTCAACAAGACTTTCTGCTTTTCATTGATATTAGCTGGCCTTGTAAATGGCCTCAAGAGTTCAGCTTAGTCAAAGGTAAGGACAGCAAGTAATGGCGTACAAAATGTTCAAATTGAAGAGGCCTCTCTTTCAGCTCAGCAGTAACTACACACTCTGACTCGCCACCACTCTTAGTATTACAGTCCAACTCACATTACTGAGTCTGCATTGTTGACCAAGAGCAACACAGACTAAATATAGTCAAAACCCACATACGATCGTTTGCAAGAGGGAGGGAAGGACAGACCATGAGAGACGAAGAGCATGCTCACAACCAGAAAGCCAGAAGAAGGAATGCAACTTTTCTTGGACAGTGTCCCAATACTGTAAATAAGAGGCATGAGATAGGCGTCATTAAGCACAGGCGCATGAGCAGTTAAAGGGAGGGGTGGGCTGCAAAGAGAGACCGTTAATCTCGACAACACCTACCCTGAGAGTCATCCCCTTCGTGAGACCCGCGATTCCCCATGTTGAATGTCTAGCCAAGTGCAAAATTGCATATGGACTGCAAAATGGAGAGGGGGTCTTTTCAATGCCCCTTTTTACTTCTTCCTGCCCCCTCTACAGGTGTCCACTCAAAATGATTTCTTTCAGTGTTCAGTTCTGCCTCTTCCAGCATGTCTCAGCTTTACTCCTCCCTCTGACCTGAGCAGCTTCAATGCCAGACTTTTACACACATAAGCGAAGGAAGGAGTGCGACTGCAGGACTTTCCTGCCTATAGCAATAAGACTGTTCATTTGCATTCGATAACTATACAGTTCACATGTACAAAAGAACATTTGCAATATTTTCCAAACATTTAAAAAAAAAAAAAAAAAAACTTGTTTGGGACACTTTTCCCACTCATCTGGTTTATTTGATTCTCATTATTATTACATGATAATTATTTCCTTTTTATAGCGTCAACCACTTAAAGCAATGGCCTAAAATCTAAAAGAGCTAAACTTAAAACAGATAATTCAATTTTACCCTTGAAATTAAATTCATACGAAATATAAATGAAAAATTG
This sequence comes from Idiotropiscis lumnitzeri, assembly GCF_059441095.1. Lineage (NCBI taxonomy): Eukaryota > Metazoa > Chordata > Actinopteri > Syngnathiformes > Syngnathidae > Idiotropiscis > Idiotropiscis lumnitzeri. The sequence goes on along the minus strand of NC_142397.1, from coordinate 18,058,853 downwards.
GTTCAGTTTTTCAGGCTTTCTGAATAAGACAAAAATGACTTTGGCCATTATTTTGAGAAGGTGACAATGTTGTATATTATCGTTTGTTGTTGAATGTCATGGATCATTGAAGTAGTCGTCTTCCTTTTTCGCTAGTCTTTCATTGTCACGACCTCCCGCTCTTCCTCAAAAGTACAATGGCAGGAAAGATTAACTGTAGGTGGGCATTAAAACCAGTGTGACACCCAAATGCATTTAGACCCACTATTGTCCCTGTGAAACATCACCCTGGCAACAGGACAAAATCAATTTGGTGAGCAGTAAAGACAACACAGCCCATGAGCAAGGAACTGACAAGGCCTAAGAGAGAGAGATGATGTGTGATTCCAAAAAAGTTAAGGTCTGAAAGCAAACTTGTTTGGAATATTCCTGGATTCAGGAAGTTGTTTCTCATTCAGTGAAAAGAAATAGACTTACAATAGTTCAAGACTTTTTTTGTAATTGCAAAAAAAAAAAAAAAAAAAACACCACTTCATTTAAAAGACTTTGATGCAATAATTCCAATGAATTAACATCTTAAGTTACACAGAGCCAGTGTGCACCAAAGGTCATCGGTGAATGGGTTAGCTAGCACTAGTAGCAAACACTTTGTCCTTATTCCACAATTCCTCACCATTTAAGGCGTCTTTATACCCCCGCGTAGGTGCGGGCGACAACATTGGAAACACGTGTGCAACACATGCCGCCCACGTGTCAGAAACTCTTGCTGTAGCTTGCAGCGCGCATCGCATTCGCTATTGTGATTGGTCCGTTAGGTCACATGCTGTGATGACATAATCTGGTTTCCCGGGAAGGTTCCACAATACCACCATGTTTAAAAACGGAAAAGTTAATGAGAGGTTGTGCGAGGAGGTGCGCAAATAAATGCATCTCTATGATCTTGTCGCAATTTTGGTAGTTCTTTACCCTGTTTCGCAAGGTAAAAATGGCTCCCGGGATTGACATGGAGAGGAAACTAGATCCTGTGGTGTCCTATCCAGTACCAGCAGTACCAAGGCTCACGTTGCCAAATTAAAATAGAGGAGCAATTTGTCGTGTTGAGTGTGTGAATAATGTGGATCTACACATAAATGTACATTCACAACAACAAAAATGACTAGCCAGATAATATAACGTAATATACCATTGTTTTTTCTTTTTTGTATTTTTTCTTTTTATTATCTGCGCCCTGTCAGGTTTAAAAAGGTCCTGACGCCTTCATTAGACTGAATTAAATGCAGAGAACCAGAGGAATAACCAGGGAAGGTTTTGTCTTTTCTCCATCACGGATGGGAGGAGAAGCCAGGAGGTGAAATAGGCGTCTTGCCTGTTCAATCTCCCGCACCCTCTCTGACTTCTTCGCCCATCCCTCTGGACTTTATTCAGAGAAAAACGAAACTTATGGAAAGTGAAACTTAAACAAGCGTGTGGGTGTGTCAGTTGTGCGCATGTGTGCTGAAGCAATGATGTGCGTGTCTGTGAGTTTGTGTGTAATTATCATTGATACAAATAGTGTATAAAAAACATGATTAAAAATACACAAACTATTTACATACTCTCACAGCCCAATTAAGCCTCTCACAGGCCAGTCTTAATACTGTTGTTGTAGCCCTCGACGGGATTCAATCGTGAGCAGCAATCAGGAAGACAACGGGTTTTTACAAATTAATTTGCAGGTGGTGGCCAGAGACCATGTCTTGAACCTTTTTTTTCCCCCAGAGATGGGCATTCCGTCTTAGGGATGGATCAGTCAGTCTATCAGGGACCATTTAGGAAACAGAGATTGAGAAGTTTTTAAAAAGCAAGGACGGAAGTGGGTTTTCATCTGTCCCGAAATCCTCCCTGATTGGGTTGAGAACCCATGGATCTGCTGTGCTGGGTTCTTTTAAAAAGAAAGACTACTATTCTCTTCTGTGTTTCCACCTTTATTAAGTGCCTGCAAAAACACTGTGGTACGTCCCCCTCCAGTAACATTGTACTCCCAGGCATAGTCTGCCCTCCAGTCGTTCAACACATGTAATACTATGGATTGCACCACAGAACGCCCATTACACTGACAGAAACACGCCCAGCCGGTCTTGGGTGAACCTACTACAGACTGTAAGCATGACTTGGAACGTATGGGGCGTAGGAAAAAGGTTGATAGCAATTTTGTTTTGTTATCTTACTGTGAACCTTTAGTACATACCTTGTCCCTTTACATGCCTGTCCTTGTCGGGGACATCTCCAGAGCATCCAACTCTCTCCATATTGTCATTCATGCTTATGCAAGCACCTTCATACACTTAAAGCTACGATACTCCCAGCCTGTTAAGTGGATGTGAATAGGAAATTAGCCAGCTAATGATCTTTAAATAATGCTTATGGGGGAATTATGAAACCTCTGCCATTAGCTTCTCTCGCAAGGCATCATTATGCACGAATGCTTTTGTGTTTTTTGTGAGAGGGTGGGGCGCACTGGCGAAGCAGCTCAGGGTATAAAGATTTGCTGTTCAAATGACAGTCCTCAGCGGAGTTTACATATTTTCTCAGAGAACACCGGCTTCCTCTCACACTCTCAAAAGAATTAACGAATAGGTCAATTTAAGACTAATTTGCCGACGGATGAGAATGTGAGCATGAGCGTGCGAGCTTCTAGCAGCAAACAACAATGGACACCTTGCTTAGATTGTCGCATTTACGTTAGGTCATTATTTCATAACTGGGTGAAATCATGATTTCGTCACAAACAGAACGAGTTACAAGGAAACAGACAAATATGTAAGATTACTAAAAGAAAATGGTGTTGAATCATTAGCCTAATGAACACAAAATTGAACAACAATCAAAAATTCAAATACCTTATTTATACGGTCATCAATGGGCGCAACACCAGTTGAGGGTGCTATTTCCGTATTTAATGCATATACTAGGCACACCGCACTACAAGGCGCTAGCTCAACTGCCTCACGTTATCTCGGCTGCTGCTCGCCTTAGCTCGGCTGCTGCGCTCGGCTGCTGCTCGCGCTGGCTCGGCTGCTGCTCGCGCTAGCTCGGCTGCTGCTCGCGCTAGCTCGGCTGCTGCTCGCGCTAGCTCGGCTGCTGCTCGCGCTAGCTTGACTGTTAGCTCGGCTGCTGCTCGCGTTAGCTCGGCTGCTCGTGTTAGCTGGTGCCAGCTCACCAGGACGCAATCCCCTAAGAGATTGTCGCCAAAGGTATCACCCCATTTCATTGACAGATGTCATGAAACTATTGGGAATCATTTCCAATAACAATGACTCTAACCAATAAAAGGTGTCTTGGTAATAGTCTACTCTGCAACGTCAGGGGAGGGACTTCACTGGTCACCACACTCCTCAGAGTCACGGTTTCAAATCAAAACCAAAAAAAAACTCAGCATACAAGCAAACAATGAAACAAAGAAATAAGATTAACACAAAACATTTATCTCTCATGCCATCTATATGCCCAAAAGAAATAAAATAACACAAAAAGTTTATAGCAATGGCTTCTTGGGAGCCACTCAGCCTTAGCCAATTACAGCATTGGCTTCTTGGGAGCCACTCAGACTCAGCCAATCACATGGCTGTTAAGAGAGATGTGCATGGCTGTTTAGAGAGATGTGCTGTTGTGCTTTGGGCTTTTTGCAGTCTGGTGTCTAAACCTGGGACGTTTCTTGCTTGCAATCACATAAATGATAAGACAGACTACAACATTGTGGACAGCTGCCCTTTTGTCCAGCTTTCTCCTACACCATCACCCAAACACAATAGTCACATAATGTATAAGTCACGGTCAATTTGAAGCATCGATGACTCAGACTTTGTCCAGCAGGGTGTGCTAACATGCAGTCCGAAAAGCCCAATGAGTAAAAGGGCTGATGGTCGCGAGTGATGCTTAGTCCATATAATGGGCGCGTCGCTTTACAAGGCGCTTTGTTTGTTTTGGGGAAGATTAGGGACTTTAAAGAGCGCCCTATGGCCCGGAAAATACGGTAATAAAAAACTTTAAAAATGTGTTTAAACATTACAAACAACGCATTCGATCCATAAAACTCATATATATTGTATTTTCATGACCATAAGGTGCACTTTAAAGTCCCAATATCGCCCAATAATGCAGAGCGCTTTGTGTATGACCCGAGATCCTCTTATCTGTACATGTGTTACTCCCTTGAGCTAGCTAGCAAGCAAGCTAGCTATTGTTTTTGCGCTGAGGCATGTCTTGACATAGCTGCACCCAATAATACGGTGTGCCCTTTGTATATGCTTAATACAGTAAAAGCACACGCAACTGAGACTCCGCCCTTTAATACGGTGCACCCTATAGTTGTGAAAATACGTAATTGCGTAATTTACAGGGCATGCATCTCAAAGTGGCGGCGATGCCAGCCAAAATACATCACTTTCACAGCGACAGCTGGACCACTCAACAGCGGACTTCTTGCAGCTGTTTATCACCAACAAGCTGCTCCAGCACACTGCAGATGGCACAGACCGCTTTGCAAGTAGGGGTGCCACAAACGATTATTTTGGTAGTCGACTAATCACCAAATGTAGTCATGATTAGTCGACTAGTCGAATCATATGTAAATTGTGAGAGTTCGCACTAGCAAGAAGTTTTAGTTTGCAGCTTGAATTCTTAAAAGGCGTGTAGAAATTAATATGATGATACAAAATTCAACTTTGATTAAACTTTGCAGCTTGTACCGGCATTTCTGAGATGTTTATAAATGATGGTGCAAGTTTAAATTGAAGGCAACAAAGGGGCCTTAAAAGTTTTGGCTGCAATTCTTTAGTGCATTTTAAAATGGAACTAATACTATACACTATGCAGTGTTGCACTAATAATACAAAATACGAATACAAAAAGAAATATTTGAAAACAAATTTCATTCTTCTTGGGCACTCAGCCTTTTTTCTTATGTAATAGGTCATGAAATTAGAGTAAGGCAGTAAATTGGGAAAATGCACTATGCTAAAGAAAAAATCCTAATTTGAACATTAGGAGGAACATACTTTTTTTGCAGCAGCAGCATAACATAGTATATTGCACCAAACTTAACTGTGTGTTTTATTTTTATGTGACACCAATGAGGGCTTGTGGAAAATATGTTCTGCTACTTTGAGTACTGGTATTTCCCAGTTCATGAACGCATCACTCAGTTTGGGAGAGAGAGGGTGTGAGATCTTTCTCCTTTGATGTCAAACACGGACCAACTCGCTGTGTTCATTCTTAATAAATGTGAGTACACTGACTAATGCCTCCTTAATCCATAGTGGACGCAACAAAATGTTAGTGTTCCATAAAGGACATTGTGTTTGTGTTACAAAGTTACATCAAACACACATGGTAACTTGTATAAGCCAACTACAGCTATCTATCAAATACGAGAATATATGAGTGTATCAGAAAAGAAATCAGGCATCAGCCACAACGAGCTTCCTTTCGAAATTATTGAGAAACCCCGTCATGCTGCCCTGAAAGGGAGGTTTGCATCGTAAGTATTTGTGGGCGAAACTAACTTTCGGACTCTGCTGCTAACACCGGGTAGCCATGACACTCCTTACCCACAATGCTACTCTTTACATTGCATACGACCCGGATCAACGTCATGGCGCATGTGCACCCTAAACAAGCAAACAGCCAACAGGGAAAAACGCAAAATGAGGCTGTTCCAGGAGAAAAGCGATGCTTTATTTGTATATATATATATATATATATGTATATATATATATATATATATATATATAAATAAATGTGTGTGCGTGTGCAACCAAACCTGGCAATAATGATAAACAACTGAACAAACTTAACATGCAATGTTTGCTGCAGAACCTTAACCATACATTATTCAGGGCATGCATGAGTGGCTTGGATAATCAACGATCCACATACCATAATTACCATATTCAGCCGGGCTTGTGCCGGGGTAGAAACCTGGAGCTCCAGCTGGTACAGGGTATTGCTGGGGTGTAGCCACGTAGGTTGGTGAACGGTACTAAGAAAAAAAAATATACAAAAGAAAAAAAAAAAAAACACAAAACAGAAATATATATAAGTATAAAACAAGGTCACGGGGAATTGGGAAGTGAGAAAGTAAATATATTATTTGATATCAGCATTGGCATCAGCGCCAATACTGTACTTCTGTACTCGTACTGTAATTCTGTAATAACGCTCAATAGCACTTTGCAAGCCTGCCATATACCTTCTGAGTAGTTAGAGTAGGACCCATTTCAGCCGAGCGCAGATACTTTAATGTACTAAACACGAATGACACACTAAATCCGAGTGCAAATTATGCTCTGCAAAATGGATGATCAGTCCTGCACAGGTGGTGACAAAAGTTGTCCCCCCCCCCCCCGCAAATTTTGGCAGTGGGCCATCCACTGAGTTTCTCCGAGCCTCGTCACGCCTCACGACATGCTGCTCGGCCCCTGCCGAGCCAGCTGCACTTTCCGTCATGAAGCCGCAACGGAGGAGGACTGGGACGGGCGAGCGAGCGAGTACAGCTTCGGGGCTTTAGATGTTAAAATGCTAGTAATAACGAGAATATTACCTTTTACTAATGGAAGTTTTATATTCAGGTTTTACACCATCAGCATTTTTGGAACAGATGAGCAAGTTTACTTAAACTAATCACCAATCCGATCACAAGTTGGACCAATATATCTATTTAAATAACTTGTTTATTTACTGTAAACACTTGTGTACCATTTACTGAGTCACAAAAAAATTACGCTCAAGCATTATTACTCATGTATAACAATGGCCCAAGGAAGGAAATGAGGAAAAACAAAAACAAGAAGTGTGATTTGAATATAAACAGTTTATTCAACAATGTTAACAACAAGCTGAACTTGATTTGTTTTTTGTAACAATCTGCTTCCAAAACATGTAATACATAAAATTGGAACCTTTTCAAAATTAATTTAATGAAGAATGTAACTTGTGGTGTTATGAGTCAGATGTGGGATGGTGACGTAGTAATCTTGTATTGTATTGATCGACATCGGACTTTTGCAATATGTTTGAAGACAGCGAAAGCATTACGAGCGAGGAAGTTACATTAAGTGACGGTTGCATTTGTTTCACCAAGATAAATTACACAACTTTAAAGCTGTATAATTGTGGACAATTGCCTTAATAGAGTTATGCTCTCAAAAATATGCAGGGGGAAACGATAAATAAAAAAATAAATAAATAACTCAGTCAATCAATCAGTGTGCTTGTGGACGGCTCGGCCCCCCGAATAGTCTTTTCGCAACAAAATCCAAAACTCAGAAGATGCTCACAACTGTAAGTCGGCTTTGGCCAACAAAAAGTGGTATTTTCAAGCGATAAAATAAATATAACATAAGAAGCACGACTATGTTGTGACGAGACTGCCATTACGCCTGCTGGAGGGTCGAGGGGATCAATATAGTTTGAGCTTGAAGTGCTTTGCGATACTTTTGATGCTTCCGTCATTTGAGGTATTGTATTTACAGTATTGTATCAAAAAAACTAAAGTGGTGGGATTGATTATCAGACTCCCACAAGGAGCAGCACGGGTCAAGAGTCAAGAGTAAGTTAATAAATTGGTTATACATCGACAGGTAGCGCCAGCATCTATTAATGGCGGCCACAATTCATTTGTGGCAGCATACCACAGATACATTTGTGTGTGAGAAACACTCAAGCTGTAATATCTTATTTTGTGGTCGATCAAATCTGCAAATTAGGACAACAGCCGATCACAAAATTTGCATAAAATGCAAAATATTGGGTGATCCAAATTTGCCAATAAAATTGGAGGAAAGTCTTGTGATAATAACGTTTAACTTATGTCACATTTGAGGACAAGTTTGGGTTAGTGTTTTTGAACAATGGCATTATCAAGTATTAAATTAAGTACTTGCACTCGGTCTGAAATTTTTTTTAGATCGGGGCATTCCTTGCACTATTCAGCAGTGAGGAAATGTTACCTGAAAAACATATGTGCAGAGCAATAGAAAAAAAATGAGACTGTGGTCATTATTACCTCACGTTGGGTGAGGTAGCGACAGTGCCAAATTTAAATAGAGTACAGATGTCGCCTTTTCAACGATGTTGATGACTTGAACAAAATTCTATGCTTTCATCATAGTACGCATCACCCCTCACTTTGTTCGGAGGAAAACACTATATTGATATAGTGACAAAACTCTAAAAGCCTGATGTTTAGTGGTTAGTTTTGCATACATGCAGAGAAAACATGATTTGAAGATGGGATGACAATTTTGACTTAAAAACTTCCCAGCAGGGCTATCTTCATATTTTGCTGGTTAGTAATTAAAATCAAAATGTTTTAGGATTTTTAGTGCAACAAAAGGTAAGAAATTGAGAAATCTTTCAGGCACTATGATCTTCGGTTGGCTGAAGTCAAAGAGTCTGAATTGTGTGCGTTTCCTTTTTGTTGTAAAAGTCACAATTTTCAACCCATCTGCATTCAAAACGTAACATTATTTTGTAAACAGCACCACCAGCACACTCTGTGAACAGCTCCCCTCCCCGAAGTTTTGCCTCTACCTGTCCTTGTATAAAATAGGCTGCCCCCTGTGGTGAGCTCGGGAAGGGCAACTGTTGTCCTGGGATCATCATCATTTGGGAACCGGGAGCTGGCTGGTAGACATGGGTGGGAGTTACAGGCCGAGGGGTACTACTGGGGGGAACACCTCCAGTCCCGCTGCTGGGAGGCAAACTTGTTCTATTGGTGTAGTAGGGCTAGAGGGTAGATAAGAGAGAAAACAAGGAGGCGGACCGGGGAGGACGGACAGAGGGAGGACACAGACCAACGAGTCAATACAAAGCCATATTACAGAAAGTAGAGAATCATGAAGAGAAACTTGAGCTTGAAAGCTAACTGGTTACCTTCCAATAAAGTGGTCACATTTAATTGACTACTACTTATCTGATATTAGCCCTAGGCAATGTGTAGTTGCCTTGCCCAGCTTGATGGCTGCATAGTTGGCTCATAAATCTACGGATTGACTGCATAAAGAGAGAAAGCTGCCTCCTCAGATATTCTGCTGCTGACCTGGGAGATGACTGCTGAGTAACAGATATGAAGGGACGCCCCTCAAGAGGGGTATAAAGAGGAAAGAAAAAGGAGGGAGAAATAGTTACCTGTAAAGATCTGAAGCTTCCCTTTAGCAGCACAAACAAAGATGACAGAGATGGATTAAATGGAAGCAATAAGGCGGGACAGTTTGAGAGAAAAAAGCAAAGCAGCCAGAGACATTCCCCATTCTGATCCAAGCAGTCACTTGGGACAGGCAGCATACAGAAAATGAACATTTATTGTGACTGTAGCACAGCAGTTTCCCAACCACCGGTCCGATGCAGGCTTCGTACATGGTCTGCATTTTCGTCACTTTGCTAGCTGGTGGGTTTAATATTTGCGTAATGTGACCAAGACAATTAGCATCTTGACATGGGTCAAGAGTCCAATGTCACAGAGAGAAGGTGTCACTTTACAAATAAATATATTTTTCAGCCTTGAATAATAAAGGCACAGCAAGTTTTTTTTTTCTTTCATCTGTGCGGCCCGTGGTTGGGCACCACTGATATAGAGAATACCCAATTTAATAAGGTGGAGACCTGCGGCTAATAGTCTGAAGCGATTAATGTATGTACAATTTTGTTTTTATGACTAAATTTCCCTATTGTGACTTTTAATCGGGTCTGTTTTGTCGTCAGGAAATGACGAGAAGTGGATATGAATAGGAATTTATCCAACTAATGAGCTTTAAATAACGTTTATGAATGATGAAATCTCTTCCGTTAGCCTCCCGTTATGCAAGGATGCTTTTTTTGGGGGTGGGGGAGGGGGCGGGCGACTAGTGAAATGCAAGGACGGACGCTATTTAAAAGGGCGCAGGACGGATGAGGATGCAGGATGATTATTTTATAAATAAGGATGGAGGGACCCGACCGCTCCACCTCCCAGTGGCGTCAAAGCAGACGGCGAGCATCCAATTTAGCTTTGTGGCGACTGTGATTGTGACGTAATCCCAACAAAAAAGGCGCCTTTTCAAACTGCACACACTTCCATGTTTCTGAGAGCCATCTAGTTTGCACTTCAAACATTCATTCAAAGAGGGACAGTAGAAAACTGCAGAATGTGAACGATGATGATGAATGATGTATTTTTGTCAATTATAATTTCATTATATGAGAAACATTAAGAAACCTCAATGACCTAAAAAGCCATGATCACAAAAGGGAAAGAGGATACATGAAAAAAGAAATGGGTAATTCAAAAGACATTATAAAATTAGGGACTAACGCTGCTGAAATAAAGTATAAAAGAAAAATTAATTAGTAAATATTATAAGATCAAGTAACAAGTCTTGGCAAAGATGGAACTTGTGGAATGGATATCCACCAGCATAGATGGAAACGAATATGCAGAGGTTTTTTTTTATAGATCTTTAAAAAAAAAAAAAAATTTATTAAGTTAAAAGATTTTGACACTCTCGATCATAGTATACAACTGGAAACATTTTTGAACAATATGAGATAAGAGGCTTGGCACATAAAAGGATGCAGGTACTTCAAGGGTCTATAATAGGCCCTAAATTCATATGATAGATTAATAATATATGCAACGTCTATAGAATACTGAAATGTATCCATTTGTGGATGTTTTATATTGTGCGGGCAAAAACATTGAGCAGCTTCTGAATCCTGTCAAAAAAAAATCTTTATTCCAAAAATGCAACTGTGTGAGATGATAAATTTTATGTTGGCGTGTGGCGGCCAATGACTTTTTTTTGTGCTGAAATATGCTTTGTCAATTCAATATGATAGCCAAGCCATGGGTCAAGTCAAGCAATAATGTCAAGGTTAAGTTGAATAGATCCCATTTGATTTCTTATTGTATTCTGGCTGTATCGCAACTTAAAGAGCTAGCGTGAAGTCAGTTCGGAAAATACCAAATTAAATCTTTTTGCGTCACAAGTAAAGTAGTTACACCTAAAATAATAAAGCCTGAAAAAAAGTTTTTTTATTTGGTATATTTGTCAAAATAATCGTTTTCCCTTAGTTAGATTCTGCTAAGCGACAAATCCGAAGTGTGATGTCATTCCAAGACAGGTATGGCAGAGCTCAACATAGAAAGAGTATTAAGCTAGTCAGAAATTGACTCACAAAGCAAAATCTCAAACATATCTGAGGAGATCCAGGTATTTGAAGAGTTGGAGGAAGAGGAGTTTGTTGGAATTATGTTCGTTGGACCATAGATGCACGAGCCAGTTGCTCAGGAGAACAAAAATATCATGCAGCTGTCAAATCAGCCTCCGATAAGAAGATTCGCACGGGCGGGACATTTTGGCAGAACACCGGACATAGAGTGTTTACCTCAGCCGTTTTTCCTTGGGCATTCTAGAACACCTCAGCAATTTAAAAGTTGCCCTCCAGTTCGATCCCCACTGAGATCGCCAATCACAACAATTTGATGCGATTCTTGCGAGCTGTTTATGTAATATAACAAGCAACAATAACTAGCAGTCTAGCTCGCCCTGCCAAAGCAGGTAAAGCTAAACATTGACCATCTTAATGATTTCTGGTAATAATTAGGAAACAAGAGTGAGAGTCATCATTAAAGATCTGCTCGTGTTCACATTTTCAAATGATCACTCCCTTAAAAAATAAATAACTTCATAAAATCACAATCTGACATCATGGGTAACTATTTCAAGAACTGCCCACCATGTTGGTGACTTCTGCTTTACAATATGTCCACACATCGAAAAACTTACTCGTACTTTATTGAATAAGAACAGCACTGCTATCAGTTTGTTGTAATTTGCACAAGTGTTCCAAGACATTTTATAATTCACATAAAATATACTTTTAGCAGTGAACGCGAGTAAACCACTCCGACTGTCCAGCCTTGATTTAGTTAGTCCTGTAACTACATGTGTTCTTCAAATACTGCTAAATCATTCTTATGTGTACAGGTTTGTGTCCGTCAGTGTGGTGGCATGTGAACATCGTGGAAAAGAAAACATGAGTATTCCTACCTGTCTTGGCTGTGGTGTTGGGTTCATTTGAGGGGGCGTTGGGGTGGAAAACACAACAGAAGTGGGCTGCCCAGGGGGGAAAGTGGGCTGCAGATGACAAGAGGCCATATCAACAAGAACAAAGTGGAACACATGAAAGGTGAAATAGGGAATGGGAAAGGGGAGTATCTTTAGACAAGCGGAAATTAAGCCGCAGAGATTGAAGTGAAGTAACAAACAATGATGTGAAGAACACAGCAGCTGCTGTTAACTGTCTCCTTATCTTATAAAATTTCGAGTTTAACCCAACACAAATTATTTGTAAAGAAGCCACTGATAAACCTCTTGTGTGTTTTCTATGAAACAAACAGGGGTGAGGTCATTCAAGAGTTCCGTGGAAAAACTCGGACTTTCTGTCATCTAAATAAAAAAAACAACATTTTCAAATGCAGATGAACTGATGATTTCTACTGTAGTCAAATGCCCTCCACCCGTAAAAACACCATAATTACATTCACAACAGTTCCTTACCTGTGAAATGCCAGGGGATGGAGCAGGGTGGGGAGTGGAGGGGGGTCCTGTTATAGGCTGTGGTGTTTTATTCATTTCATGGGGTTCTTCATGGGGAAAAGAGACCTCTGTACAAATCTGAGGAAAAGAACATGGAATTCAAATTTGGAAAGTGAAAACAATTGACTCTTACGTACTGAGGGATGTTATGCATAACTGGTGTTCCCTGTTCCAGCACGGAACACTTGTATGAATCTGTAAGGAGTTGTGATTTCAAGATTTTCACCAAAAGACACAGATAGCCCCTTTGTTTGCTCTTGCCATTTTTTCATTTATCAGTACTTTGTTTGGGCATGATACAGCACATAGAGTAGCCACTCATTTGATAAATAATAATACCAGACCATAACACATTTACCATGAAAAAAGTAGCAGTATAGTCCAGGAATTACGACAGTATTTTGACATTTTTAAGTTTAAATAATCAAACATAGAAATTACTAAATAAATACTGAAATCAATAAACAGTTAAATAAAAAGCAGAATAAATAAACTGCAATAATTTAATAATATATTAGAGACATTTAGTCATTTATGTATTATTTAATTTCATCACTCCTAGTCCAACATGATTTGTCAATGATAAAAACAAAAGAACTGTGTTGCTGAATTTTCATTTATTTTATTCAACAATAGAACTTGCTCCAATTCTCTCAGTGTGTCTTTCTATGAAATTTTTGTTTACATCGCTTGAAATAATATTGTGACACCGATAACCAAGATGTTTTTAAGATGATTTATGACAATTGTGATATGATTTTATCTTGTCACAATTATTTTCTTTAATATTTATGTAATGCAAACAACAAAGGCTAAAATGTCTGCAGTATTCTTTCAGGGTTGGCTAAAATCAGTTTGTCTACAATTTGTTGCCAATCACACAATGCAATTAGGAGTTGTGCCATTTGAAATGTTATCTTGTATTAAAGCCACAATAATTACCATTTGAAGGAAACTTAGTCGAATTAACAAAGACTACATGTCTAATATGGCCACATAATACACATGTACCGTCAGTGTTGTTTAATCCCTTGAGTAACATGATGCACTATGTTTGGGAAAAAAATTATATTAAATGACTTGAAGTGGATTATGTTAAGCTTTTCATGCAAAAGTGTGAGTCATGATGAATCCGTTTTTTTTTTTCTTTGAAAACCACAATGCTTAAATGGTTGCGGTCTCTGCATACCATCATCAAGCGCATACATCCTTGATTCTAAAAGCCAGATGCAGAATAGCTGTGCTAAGATAATGCCAGCATTATAATTAAGTCTGTGTCTGTAAGAAAAGGCAGTAGTCCCAGGACTCATTCACGCACATTAAATTGTCAGACTGGGAGACGAAATACAGGGAAAACAACCAAGATATTCAATCTCATATCTCAAAATCAACGGTTCAAGTTTTCCCTGCTCAAAAAAGCATATACAAGTCATGTTTACGCTCGCCTTCAATTGCAACACTAAGCCAGCCAATCACAAAACCTTGACCATGATGCGTCACATGAAGCTAGCCAATAGCAAACATTCGAGTGCAAAAGCAAACGGTTGTTTTGGTAGGGAAATCGTAATTGGTCCATCCCCTGCATTTCATGTGCCAGCCTAAAGACTGAGGTCGGGCGACAGGTCTGGCAAACTTGCACGAAAATTACTAAAACTGAGAGTTCTAGCTGATTCACAATTTCTGTGTCTTAGACACTCACCCATAAGTCACCAGCATGGCCGAGTTGGCTGCCAGGATGGCCGAGTGGTCTAAGGCGCCGCGTTCCGGACCCAGTCTCCCCAGGAGGCCTGGGTTCGAATCTCGTGGCTGCCAGGATGGCCGAGTGGTCTAAGGCGCCGCGTTCAGGACCCAGTCTCCCCAGGAGGCCTGGGTTTGAATCTCGAATTTCCCCATTGTGGGACTAATAAAGGCATTATTATTATTATTATTATTATTATAATCACTTGCTTGCTCACTTATTGGCAAACTCAAAGTTAACCACCCTACCGTGCATGTCCTTTCCGGAACAATTTGACTTCTCTATAACAGCAGAACACATCCCAACTGCCCGTAACAAAATGTGGTCAATACATTTGGTATCTCATCTCTGGATGCACATTTGGAGAATAATATCTCTTAAGATGTATGCACACATGGAGTTCCAAGGGCCATTGTGCTTGACGTCATGCAAGACCTCTCAATAGTTACTGAAACGTAAGCATACTTCCCATGAACTAACCAAAAAGTGAGTTATGGTTTTGTCGTTTTGCAAAGCAACTCACTCAGTCTTGAGCAAGTGCCCACCATCCATCCCATCACTGAATAAGTGGTCGTAAGAGACTGGAAACATGTTCTATTTTCCTCAACGCTAAAGTCAACCACGAGGGGATTTACAAAGCTGCTTTCAAAAACAGTCCAGCAACTTTCCAAAGTGATACACGGACACAGCAACAGTGATTTGTCATTCTGCTCCAACTCGAGCCTTATGTTCAGGTTGCTTGCTCTATTGGGCAGTAAACAGAAAGCACATTAGCAACAACACGACATGTGCAATATGTATTTAAAAAAAATAAACAGGCGTTGTAATAAAATGTCACGTGAGTTAGTTAGTTTGTTTGTTAGACAGTGTTTGTTTCGAGGCCACATTAGTTAAATAAAAGCAAGAACACACGTCGTTTGAGGATGATAAAGCTAACAGCGAGTTAGCTATCAGAGAGGCTAATCCCTGAAAACAGCAGCACTAGAAGAAGCAATTTTAACCCTCACTCCAATTTGGAAGATTACGGTTACACCCATGGATATTTCGATGAACGACCACCCGGTGTATATATGTCAAAATGACTGAAAAATGTTTGTTAATTGGGCATACGCGTAAGAATTACACGCAAAATGTGTTTCCTTACCTTTCTCTCCTTGAGTCCGCAGGGGCGGACAGACGGAAAGTCTTCCCGGAAGCCGGTACCGTGGCAATTCCTGTCAAGTTCCGTCACGTGGAACTTAGAAGGCGTTCTCGGTCGTAAAAGGAAAGTGGAACTGGAAGTCACACTCCGCTAAAGCTCTGAGAAACATCACAACAAACCCAAATGCTCCTTTAGCACATTTAGACATCATTATACCCTCATACTGTCACAATTTATTTTATCCATGTGCAAACGAATATCATTCGTCCCTCAAATTCATAGCAACTCTCAAATTTCGAACAATTTCAGAGTATTGTGGCAACTTGCACTGTAATTTTTGCAGCACTGTATTTATCGTCCACACGCCGATGGTTGGCACGACGGCTAGAAGGTGTGATTTACAAATTAGAAAAATGATAATGAAAATGTATTATTAATATCACTCCATGCCAAGCACAGCTCCGGGATTTTTTTCTCTCCCGCGGCTAAAGAGTGTATTGGCGCATACTTATCAGGGTTGAGAAAAGTATTTATAAATACATTTTTGATTAGAATATCGAATAAAATGGGCGTGGAACTTAACTGGGGCAACACAGATTTCTGACGGGCACCCTGGGCTGTGGTGTAGGGCAATCCCTGCTGCATGCAAACTGCAGGGGGCGCCAAAGATCCGGTGACGATTCATCTTCAATAACAGTCATTAAATTCAAATGATAGTTAATTTCAAATTCAGTTTGAAAGTATCTAATTATTAATACAAGTATTTCATATTAAAGGGCAACAACACAGTGTAATCACATTGATGTTTAACAAGTTGAAACAACAGCAGCAGCCTCATTTGCCCTGGAGAAAAGTGAAACAATAAATCTCAGGCTGATATAGAAATGTGTGTAATACTAATAATAATCGATTTTATTTAGAATGCACTTTACATTAGCGAGAGAGAGAGAGAGAGAGAGAGAGAGAGAGAGAGAGAGAGAAAGAGAGAGAAAGTGAGCGAGCGAGCTTGTGATCCGTTGAAAATGACCGAGCGAATTGCCCGGTCTTTTGATTGGTTACGGCCAACAGAGCCGTTTTTGTAAGAATAACAAGACGAGAACTGAGTGTGTCTTTTAAGGACGCTACAATATTAATACTATAAAAATAGTCAACCTCTACTTTACGGTGTTTCACTTTTCATGGGGGGCGGGGGGGGGGGGTGATTGTATAGCCACAATATCTAAGTCTGCATCATATTTGCACATTTTGTAGTCACAAGTGTCGTCTTTCACAAAAAAAACAGTGTTGCTATAACATTATTTTACTCTGTTTAACCTGCTCTAATTCCATCCTTTTTTAAAAAATATATATATATTTAAATATGAGAACATGGTCACATTCCCCAAACTCTTGCCATGCTAACGACACTTTGTGGAAACAGCAAAGCAACTTTAACCGTTTTAACTGCTAGGACCTGAGAGCATTTCGTTTAATCTTGGGTACGCCTTGGATCCGCTAGCATAAATGGTCCTGGTCTGTATTTTCTCTCTCTTTTTTTTTTTTTAATGGTCCACAGATCATTTAGTTTTAAGGTTAAAATGCTGTTTTTTTATCCACATAGCAGTTAATAAGCTGTTCTTAAAAATGAGTTCATATCTATTGCAAAAACCTATTAGAAGTAGTAGTTTTTCAATCTCTTGGACAAATTTTCGTCCCATTGACTCACATTATAACACACATTTTTCAATGTACTACAATCCTGAAATGCTATCGCGCTTTTCCCATGAAAGCCGAATTAATCTATTATTAACTAGTTGAAATAAAACTAAAATAGTTTTTAAGGGTATTATCCGCCTAAACCACAAGGTAGCGCCATAGAGAAATACACAGTATGTTTAGTGGTGATCTATTGCTTTTACTCTGGCAAAAGCCTGCCAATAAAAAAACTCAGAATTGTATCAACACCATCTTATTGAGTGGGGAATAAGTAAAAGAGTGGTTTGAATGTGGTCGTGTTGAGTGAGTGCTGTGTGTGCTTGGGTGTGAGACTCGTCAAAACATATCAACAAAAGCCAAATGGCCCTTTGGTAATTATATTGGTTGTTTCTGTTGGTCATAGAATGCAGAGACATGCTCTGCCGGGGAGACAATATGAAAGCACATTTTCAGCTCCTTTGTGTTAGCACCGGACATCATCTGAATGGCTGAGCAAATTTATTCACATGCATGATTCAAGTCTGCAAGAAAAGATTGCATTTGAGTGATGCTGCTCATTTTCAAGTCAACTGCAATGAAGCAAGAGAGGCAGTCATACTTCATTCTTAGATGAGCTTGGGGCTCTCACAAGTTCTGTGTCTTTGAAACAGACATGAGAGATCACACACAGGCCTTGAACGTGGTCTAGTCATGATCTGTTTTGGTTTAGTGTTTAGTTTCAGGATTTCCTTGTATTTCTTTGTGTGTCTCGTTAGTTTATTGTGTACACATGTGCTTGCCATCCCGGTCCCTTGTGTTACACAATCAACTCCCTCCAACCCCTTGTCTTGTGCAGATATTCCTCTTTGTCTCATTAATTTAATTGTAGATAGCTGGGATTGAAATCAGTGATTTTCATTAGCTTTTCTTGCCACAAAATCAAAGTGGCGTTGAGTTTTCCACCAGCCATAATACTATCGATACTATCTGGGGAAACAGGAACTGGGTGATTTGAGTAAGTCACCCTTGCAGTACGAGAGGACTTGAATGTCAAAAAAAATCTTTCAGAAGATGAAGTTAGGGGTGACACGGTGGCAGACTGCCTTAGCACGTCCACCCCACAGTGCAGAGTTGCAGGTTTTGAATCTGGCCTTCCTATGTAGAATTTGCATGTTCACCCCGTGCCTGCGTGGGTTCTCCAGTTTCCTTTGACACATTCCATTGACATGCATGGTAGGTTAATGGAACACTAAATTGGCACTAGGTGAGGTTGTGAGCGCAAATGGTTGTTCGTCTCTGTGTGCCCTGCGATTGGCTGGCAACCAATCCAGAGAGTACCCCGCCTACTGCCCGTTGTCAGTTGGGATAGGCTGCAGCACGTCTGTGACCCTTGTGAGGATAAACGGCTCAGATAATGGCTGGATGGATGATACCATAAGTGTGAGTTGCATTTGGACACCAGGCTAATAACAGTTATCATATTCTACTACAATAAATCCATAAAGGTCTGTCCAAAGGTCAACAACTCAATTCAGACAACAACAGCACTTTTTGAGCAAGCAGAAAGTGTATTTTGGGACTTAGAGCACATTAACGTTCCTAAACACATTAAACATTTTAGCAGAGGCATGTATCGATAGAATTGTACCAAACAAAATAAGACAGACATCCAGTCATTTGTCAACGTGAACCTTGTGAGCTGACTACATAATCTTACTGTACTGTACTTTGCTCAAGATGATACAGTAAGTGTGAATTATTCAGGACCTGACACTCCTTCGCTATCTCATTTAATGTTGCGTTTAATGGCCTGGCAAATCGCACTTATACTATTCCACTATAATACTGTAAATCCATAAAGCTTTGCACAAAGGTCATCATCTCAAGTGAGATAAGGAAAGCACTACTCAAGCAAGTGCACTTGTGGACTTTTAGCGCATGAAATGATCCACTTGTGACTTAGGCAGACACACTGCGGCTCTCAAGAGAGTAAACGTTGGAAGCTTGTAGACTGAGTCGGTGTCTACTCTAGAATCATGGCCAGCTCAATGGAGGACGATTTCCATTGTCCGACCTGTTTGGAGATCTTTAAAGATCCTGTTGTGTTGCCGTGTAGTCACAGCTTCTGTCGTGCTTGTGTACAGAAGTGGTGGGAGCAGAAAGAGCAACGATCATGCCCAGTCTGTAGCGAAAAGTGTGGATCGATGGCTGTACCTTCAAACTTGGCACTGAGGAATTTGTGTGAGGCCTTTTCAAAAGCTTCAGTGGAGCCCAAGGACATCTGCAACTTGCACAAGGAGAAACTAAAACTATTCTGTTTGGACCACCAGGAGCTTGTGTGCATCATCTGCAGAGATGCTGAAATCCACAACGGCCACAAGTTCCGTCCCCTCGATGAAGTTGTCAAAGGTCACCAAGAGAAACTCCGGGAAGGCCTGCAGTGCGCAAGGAAACGGCTGAAAGATTATAAACGGGTTAAAAACAACTGCAATGAACAATCAAAGTACATCAAGGTCCAGAGTGAGCAAATCGAAAGCAAGATTAAGAAGGATTTTGAGGAGCTTCGCCGCTTCCTGCAGGTTGAGGAGGAGGCCAGGTTGTCTGCTGTGAGGGAGGAACAGCAGCAGAGTCTTCAGACATTGAAGGAGAAGATTAAGGCTCTTGACAGAGACATGGTCGCTCTCTCAAAAACAATCAGAAGCGCAAATGTGCAGATGAAATCTGACCCTGTTTCCTTCATGACGAACATCCAGCTGGAAATGACCAGAATTCAAGAGCTACCCGACAAGCCTCAGGAACTCTCAGGAGCTATGATGGACGAAGTCAAACATGTTGGAAACCTCAAGTTCGGCGTGTGGGAAAAAATGAAGGAGATAGTTTCCTACTGTCCCCTCATTCTGGACCCAAACACAGCCCGGTCAACACTCACTCTGTCTGAAGATCTCACCAGCGTGCATTTTGAAAAAAGACAGGAGCGCCCAAAGAATCCAGAGAGGTCTATTTCATTTAACGATGTGCTCGGTTCTGCTTTGGGCTCTGGGACACACATGTGGGATGTTGAGGTGGGAGACAACAATTACTGGAAAGTGGGGGTGGCGTGGGGGGACCCTTGTTCACCAGATGACATGAGAGCATGGACCATTGCATTTAATAATGAGAAAAACAGAGGACCTACTTGCTCATTCGGAGGGTTGACAGGATCAGTGAAATTGCAGAGGATTCGAGTTCATGTGAACATGAATGAAAGATCTGTTTCATTCTCCGAATCTCTTACAAAGACTCAACTAGGCAGAACGAATTCTTCCATTTGGCCTCAATTGTCGGACAACATAAAAATGTTTCCTTACTTCTACACAGAGGATAAAATTCCTCTCCAAATAATTCCACTTCCGCTTCATGTGACGACTCAAAGTCAGTGATGACGCTGGAGACGTCTTTCTCTGTCACTCTCATCAGTCATCTTGTATGAGCTATTTTCTCTCTGTGAAAAGGGGAAAAATAAAACTCTTTGAGCTCCTCCACCCCGATGCCTCAGGTCAGCGGATCAGGTGCTACTGGGAGTAACAAGGACTAAGGAGCAGGTCAGAGGATATCGAGGCTTTTTCATTGCCGGTCCCTCCCGTTGAAATGACCTTGCATTAAATATTAGACATGCCGTTTAACTGTTCATTTTTAAAATGCGTCCTAAAACACATTTTTATCCTGTGGCTTTTCAATCAGCATGGACTATGTTGTTTTAGTGTTTATTGTTCTCTGCTGTATTTGTGTTTTTAATTTGTTGCTTTTGACAGTTTTTGTTATTGCATAACTAATTTTTATTCCATGTGCAGTACTTTGTATGAAGGACTAATTTTAAAGTATTATATTAATAGTCAACCCCCCCCCCAAAATAATGATTGAAATATTTTCAATAAACTAAAAAAAAATGACATTTAGATTGTGTAAGAAAAAAATGTATCCGAACAAAATGTAATTTTTTTTTTATCTTGCAACTTCTATTCTGTTTCGTGATAACTCCAGACACAATCATTTGTAACGCTGATTTCAAATACAGAGCATAAGTGGAAGAATGTGTATTAAGTTTATTACAATAAGTATGTTCAAACACCATACGGAAAGCGCTTTGTTACAGCTCTAGCTGTTATGAAATGCGCTATGTAAATAAAGTTGCATTGAATTGTGTATATCTACAAATATTCGATCTATCCAGACACACACAATCCTGTTAGCTGTTTGAAATCTGCAGCCTCCCACCAAAACAACACAAAAAAAAACAATGCAACAATGTTCATTTTACAAAGTGGATCCTCATTTTATTTTTGAACAAACCTTATACAGTACTGTAACAAAAAAAACAGAAAAAAATACGCGACAGACATAAACACCAACTGTTGAATGACTTCTTTACAAATGGTAGCTGAGGATGCAAGTAGTGAGAGAAAAGGGGTTGCAATTGAAAGGTTGGGTGAATGTTGTGATAACCAAAACATGGATGTTGAAGATGCTTGAATTGAAGCCAATCGCTGGTCCAGGGCAAAACTACGTTGAGTGGATAAGGTTCAAGTGAACCTCTCCCATGTCACAGCAGTCCGATTAGCCAGACGCCTAACCATCGTTTAAGACAGTTGGTGCTGGCCACAGGCATCACACCATTGCTCTTTCCAACACTGTAATAAACAAGTTATAAAGATAGCAAAGAGCCATGTAGGGTCACCCTTGAAAACGCAAGGAGGCCGGAGGAAGGGGAAGGGGCTTGACAGTCTTAGGTTTCATAGTTGGGGTTCTTGCAAAGAATAACAAAGCCCTCCAGGATGGGGGTGACAGGTAAGTACTCCTCTGTGGCCAACTCCGCTCTCTCTCCATGTGCCAGCAAAACGGGTGTGGTGTGCGTCTGGAAACCTGTAATGGCCTTGGGTTTGCCTGCTTGGCCCACAACATCCACGGCCTGTGGAGATATCATAAAAACGTCAAACGTGTCATGTTTTGGTGTGTGCTTTCCTTGCAAATTTCCCCATTGTGGGACTAATAAATAACATGGTAATGTTATTAAACCATGGCGACTTCCCTGCCCATTCAGTCGTGACATTTGTCATTTCCTTTACTGTATACAAGACTTTACCTGACCAACTCTGACAGAAACTGGCAGCGGTCGAAGTTCCTCGTCGAAAGTGACAAGCATACGCGGCTGCATGGCTGCTACCAGGCCATAAAGAATGTAGTGAGATTTCCCCAGGATTACTGCAATTCACACAGTCACATCCAGGTGGAATTTTTTACGCAAAGAAATCACTGAAAAATGACTATGAATGGAGAAGTATGTGGGTGAGAACGCAAAGAGCAGAGGCAATAAGAACTCACTGTTCTTGACATCAAGGAAGGAGACGAGCACCGTGAGCAGTCCAGCAACAGCAACCTGACTCATCAGCTGCCTGTCGCTATGGTAGGGACAGAGTGTGAGTGTGCCCTTACCAAGATGAGTCAGACCCTGTAGACGCAAAAACAGCGCTAAGTCAATATTCCGTCTCAGCCAAGCAGACAGGCTTCTTTGTGACGCCGCCACGCACCTGGGCCAGTCGAACCATGAAGAGATTGTTGGGATCTTTGGCATGATACTGTGCCAGTTGTCGCAGCATTGCTGCCAAGCGGGCATTATTTGTTCCTGGAAAAGTTGGGTGGGGGGGAAATAAAGTTATAATCGGGATGTATGCTGTGTTAAATTATCAGGAGTGCTCTGATCGATCGCTAACAGTCAGTGATACCACAAGTGCTAATTTTTATATATAACTCAACTTGAATCAGCAATGGACCGCGCTCATTCAACCCATTCAAAATTTAGTTAAGTTTTTTTTAATGTACTTGTTCAGTTCACCCCCCCTAAAAAAACACTGAACTAAGTTCATCATTTTGAAAATAAACGTTTTCATATTTATTTCATTTTATTAGCACTACGTTACTAATACACAGTGACTTAATTTATTATTTGTTGTTAAACAATAAGACTTCCTGTGCAAGGTAAACTGCCACAGCCTCTTTTTTTTCTCCCTCCGCCAAGCTGCCACCATGCTTTTTGATGAAGAATGCAGCCGCGCGAGGCTTCATGGCTTGGGTTGCCAAATGAGGTCCTTGTCACCGTTGATATGAAGTTTCGTTTAACCTCTGTTTAGTTGGTGTTGTCTCCCAGTAGACTAACAAAACCTGACACACTTGAGAAAAAAAAATGAAGGCGTCAGAATGACCTTGTTCGAGATAAAGGTAATTCGGCAGTGATACACTACGTTCAGTGCACGTCGGCACAAAATATGAACGAGTTCTTGAACTTTGGTTAATTTAACATGGCTCACAGCATTGCAGATTGAAATAGGGAACTGACCTGGCTGTCAATGTTTTACGCAATGCCCTAAAGTTACAGTTGGTTTAAAATCGAAAAAACAAAAACCCCTAAAATGTTTTGAATATGACAGACATTCAACTACAGGTAAAAGAAACAAATAAATTTGAACATTTTACATCAAATCCATGTGATCGGAATTGGCCGATCACATTCGGATGATTGGTATTGACATCCTGAAACCATCGGAAACCCCTAAAAATTATGAACTGCTGTATAATATTTTGTTTGAAACCATCAGCAATGAATCAATGAGTCACACTGAATATCCACTGACTCAAGTGTTGAACAATATTGAAGTGCAGATTCTTTTTTTAATCAATGTGTGTGTAATGGCTAAGTAGGTAAATCCAGACTCACCACTGCCCACCATGCCCATGGCGAAGATTGAATTGTGTGAGACCTCGGGGTCAGCATCATGGGAAAACTTGCTGAGGGTGTCCAAGATGTTCAAACGGGGGTTGGACACTGAGATGAGAGCCAGAGCAAGAGGTACCGCTCGCCTCAGAGTGGGCTCACCATATCGCAGCTGATTTAGAGAAATAGCACAAGGAAGCAGCATTCAGATTAAACTGCCACTGCAAGGCTGAATCTATATCTTTACTCAAGTGGTGCTGAGCCCCTATCGACAATGTCAAGCATACAACACAACCGGGTGGAATCCCGGTACCTCCAATATTATCACTTTTCAGGAAGCCCACAAACAAGCACGTTTGTTCAACCATTACCACTATAACTACAGACTAATACACCATATTAGTTTGTTCAACCATGAACACTACGTCGTCAAAGAGGACAAGCCATTTTCAGAAATACTGTAATAAAATGATGTTCTTGCCTCCTCTCAATTAAGCCACAACTATACTTAAACGTACTTCAGAAGGGTGTAATTCAATTATTTTTGTTCAAAAATCATTACCATATCGGTGGCAGAATAAATAAACAAACAAAACACCAGCTACGACACTATCATTTATGGCTAGAGTTTGTGGGAAAATATAGAAGCTCTAAAACTTTATCGGGCATACTCACACGGGTCAGCTGACCAATAGTATAGATTTGTGAAAAACATGACATTTACTAAATTCTGACAGGTGGTTTGGCCCAAATAAAACTTAAAAGCAGGTTTTTAAGGAAATAGTGGAATATACACGATTGCAAACCTCAGAAAATCAATTTTGAGTCAGTAACTTTCAATATAAACCCACTGATTTTTTGTAGTATTTGTTGTAATGTCTTAAATTAATTCACATTTTTATTTTTTATTATTGAATGTTTTTCCCTTCACTTAAGCCCATATCTCACTGAGTGGAGACTGCTTGCAAAAGTTGGGTTTTCGTCAGGGTTCCTAAAAGTTGCAAAAAACATTTTCCATTTGCCACAAGTAAAAGTGACTGCGAACAGCTTTAAAACCTTTTAGGAACCCTGATGAAATAGAGCACTCGCAACGGGCACATTAATCAAAATTATTGGCTACCGAATAATGCGACATATTAGTGAACATTCACTAACAAACTTTGAATTGAGATCTAATACCAAGTAACTTTTGTATCTTAAAGGGCACTACTGAGCGGGCTCCGAGGCTCCAGAGATAACCATAACAGCTTCTTGCTATCAGCAAGGTTCGGTTGCCCTTGGAATGCTCCCTTAACGCACTGTGCCACAGCTGCGCCCAGGCCACGTGGGTACATCTACTCTCCAATCCAAAAGGCCAGCTATGCCATTAAATTTGTGTGCACAATTAATTGAATAAAAATGAACAGTACTTCTTACCAAATGTCCAAACGTCCGCAGTGCCATTTCAGAGCCAATCTCTTCCCCCATAGCAATAAGCGCAATACCAAGAACAGCTACCCCCTATGGTGGTAAAAAGTGATAATGCAGTTAATCTGTTCAATTAAAAATGAAAATGTTAACAATTTACCTGGTGGGAGCCCATGTCAGCTGTTTCCTTCTTATCTTTTTTATCTTTCTTGTCCTTGTCATCCTCTTTTTCCTTCTCCTTGGCCTCATAGTGCTCGCTGCAGATGTGGAGAAGCTGCTGCACCTTCAACACATTGCCAGAACCTAGAACAGGTGATGACAAATGTGAAAATTCCATCAATAAAAGATGGGTATTTGTTTGTGAAAACTGATACAATCACGATTAATAGTTAAAAACTGACCTGCATAGGCGCAGATATCGACTAGTGTGTTGGCAAAGCTGCGGAAAGGTTCAGGAACAACTTGGAGAGCTGCAAGAGTGGTCTCAATGGCCTCTCCTTTACCTATAATGGAATAATGAGAGGGAACATAAGACAAGTGAAAGCACAAAATTTCTCTTCTTGTGGTAATCCAAGAGATTTGTCAAGACCATTTAAAAAAAAAATCCCAGTTAATGGAAAATTGCCAAATGATTGAGACAAAAAATACAATGACAGTAGTTTCATTGTGCAAGTTTTAATCGTGCATGTGACTCTTTACGCTTGTACAGAATCACAACTAGAGCTGAGAGCATCTTAAAAGGGCCCTCGCAAGCCTTTCCACATTGGGTACTTGCACATTTCCTGAGAGGAATGACTTAAAATAAAACCTCAATAAAAAGCCATAAATAGCAGTAAATTTCAAAGTAGAATCAGAATTGCTGACTAACAGTAGGCTCAGGGGATTACTTTAAAATAGTTTTTTTGTAGGTCTTGGGCAGTTACATATCCCTTCCAATGTTCGTAGATCTCGTCGAAACTTTCAACCAGGGTTGTTTTGTTAAAAATGTATGGGTGGCACAACTGAAACAATTTCAAGAAACCGCACAATAACCCCTAAAAATATATCTGTTTTTGCCAAATGGCTCATCGCCACGGCAACTGCGTACAACCAAATGAAAAAGCTTTCCCTAACTTTTCATCTTAAACGTGTTGACATGAAACACCTAAAGGTTGGAGACGATTTGGCGCCGGCAGCCGAATCAGCAGATGCTAACACAGCTAATAACAGTGCAAGGCCTGCATAAACTGTAAGCGAAGATGGCATATCGACCACAACACTGAACTATCTGGCCTGCCAAGATGGCCCATTTTTCACTGACAAGCTCAGTTTATATATTTTTTGATCAGGAAAATGAAATTATTATAATTTTAATTTTTTTTAATCAATTTTGGAGCAATTAGGAGATAAATAGCGACTTGAAAAACGGCTACTTTTAATGAGGAATATGGCCCCGACCCCCTCCGCTCTCGTCATGTTACTGCGAGAGTCACTAATGGGACGGATTACAAACTCTTTGTCATTGGAAATCATTGTACTTTAATTGCTTATAACGTGCAAAAATGGTCGCACCATTATTCATGTGGACATTTTAGTGCTGATGTCATTTTTACATGCAAACCTATTATATAAGTACCAATGTTAAACTCATCCAAGTGCCCCTTTAAGTGGCATAACAAATCCGGATTGCGCAAACTTGGAACATTTCAAGCCAGTTTATATGATCGCAAGCAGTCATCTGTGTAGTGAGAGGGAAACTCAATGAGATAAGAGTAGACATCTGGGTATTGCAGACATTTGAAAAAAAATAAAGCACTACAGGCGCTTGCCAGATTAGTAATATCCAATCTGTCCATCTTGCACAAGTATCTCATTATGTGCTTTTCATTAGAAATTAGAAATTAGAAATCCCTTTATTGTCATTGTACTCAAGTGTGCAACGAGATTAGAGGGCTCCCCTCTCCAGTGCAATACAACAATAATACAGACAAAGCAAGTTTTCGTGCCCTCTCCCATAAATATTACCAGCAATCATTGAGTATTGTCTAAAATAGTGGTGATGGATTCTTACCCAAGTGATTGAGTCCTAAGCCAAGAGGGAGCCAGCGAGCATAAGTGTCTTTCAGCTCTTGTTCGTTCTTCTCCATGATGGTCTGCACAATGGTGGAGGTCACATCACCGTTACACGACCCCACAGCGATCATACCACAGGCCAGTGCTGTCACTCCAACCACCTGGATGGAAAACAAACAGAAAATTGGATACATGTTTTGAGGCATATTTAGGCATGTGAAGATCACCATATAAACCAATCATGGACATAAAACGCACTTCCATGCTGGATTTTGAGTCTCCCATGACAGGAAGAAGCAGGGAGAGGACATCTTCTCTATTGGAGCCAGCATAAGCAAGACCCAATCTGTAAAGGAAGATGGCGATTAACATTTAGCATATATATCTTTGTGTTAGGGAAAAAAATGTAAACTTAAGAAAAAGTGATTCAATGTTTGCAAAAGTGTAAGAAAGTCATTTAAGCTGTAGGTACAGACAGACGCATGGAAAATAAATCGACTGTTCAGCGTTCATTTGCTACTTGTGCTCACCCAAATATGGCACCGATCCTCATGGTATTACTGTTGTGGAGGACATAGTCTGAGAGCAGAGCGAGGGCGGGGTCACATTCATTCCTCACACCTGAGTTGACGATGCCACAAGCAAGGAGAGCACCAGACTTTAAAAGAGGATGACAAACAGACATGAACAAGATTACCTCATGTGCTGCTATCACTATTATAGAAAATAGACAATTCTGTCTCGGAGCTGCAGATTTATAGCCTTGGGTTAGTGCCATGGAGTTGAAATTAAAAAAAACAAAGCAATGATTAAGTTACCTTTATGTAGTCCTCAGATGAGTAAAGATATTTATCAATCTGGGTGAGGCCACCATCCACATCCCACAGCAAGATCATGCCGAGAGACGCTGCAGCGCTCAACATGCCTGGCAAACGTCAAATTACATAGTAATGTTCAGAAATACAGGGATGCCAAAAAAACTTTAATGTCTTTGGTATATATATCCAGTACCATGGTCCTTGTTCTTGTACAACCATTTGTTGCCATCATCTGTTAATAGTTTGTCCTGTCCAAATGCTGCATTCACAAAGCCATTGACAAAGGAAGAGGCCAGGTTCATGCGGGCCGAGTCCACCTGGGAGCCGCTACCTCCAAACCCTTTGATAAAGAAAAACAATCATTCAGTTGACAGTGATATTGCAGTACTTGTAGAAATAGCAAGGAAAGGAAAAAATGAGTCACTACACAGGCTATTTACAATTAAATTAGGTGATTATCATGAAGCCAATGTCTGACTTCCCTATTTCCAAGACTTACTATTATTTTCCAAGTGCGTTTTGTAGATGTCATCCGGGACTTTGGGTTCCATGATGTCCAACTGTAGAGGTCAGGGATAGTGAGTTACAAGATTTTCAATCAATTCTACAGTATGATGACATGAATCAAAACTATCCAAATGATAATTTGATTTTACATTATGACCATAAAGTGTCCAGAACATGCACTCAATAATATCCATTCATCTATAACTCAATAATAAATGTTAACAAAAGATAGATTTTTCATTTGTTCAGACAAACGGTTCTTTTTTCTCTCTCTCATTTAAAAAAAAAAACTCTGCTTGTCTTAACAAATGAAAAATCAACTAATTAAGATAAAGAACACCAGAAGAATTTTGTGACTAAAAAAAAGATTGATTCAAAATCAGATACAAACAAAAATAAAATAAAATTTCATTGAACCTTCCAGGAAAAACAAGATAACATGACACAGTTGTTTGACTCTGACATTCAGTCCCCTTGTATATGATGTAATTCTGAAACTCTCCACTTCACCCTTTATTTTCCTACCTCCCTGGCCAAGGCCAAGAAATTGCTGTTCAGCTGCACATTGGACATGATCTCTGTGAGGTCCTCATAATCTTCTACATCTTCATTAAGCTCTAAAAACATGCCATGGCGACCAAGCATGAAGGACATCTGCTTCTGAATAACTCTTCAAGGGAAAAAAAAAATCACTGGTGTTAGTGAGACAAATACATCATGTATAGCAACAAGTACTAAATATAATGGCACAGAGCAGTGCTAGTCATTATAAGGTATAAAGTCCTCACATGTCTTTGCAGGAAGTGAAGATATTTTCTACAAGCTCCACATCATTGAGCATCAGGGCCAATCGAAGC
This sequence comes from Idiotropiscis lumnitzeri, assembly GCF_059441095.1. NCBI lineage: Eukaryota > Metazoa > Chordata > Actinopteri > Syngnathiformes > Syngnathidae > Idiotropiscis > Idiotropiscis lumnitzeri. The sequence goes on along the minus strand of NC_142397.1, from coordinate 18,029,318 downwards.
GCCTCGGGATGTCGGTTGAACTTCCTGAAGATCTTCAAGGCACACCGCAGCAGCGCAGAGTTTTCTGGCTCTGGAACATAGCTCACACAACTGGGACAGTGGTGAGGAAAGTGTCAAATACTTGACAAGGACCTCATTAACATACCAAAGTATGTTATGATATGATTATAACAAGTTCTAAGCTGAACATACCTGGTGAGGTAGAGGCAAACTTTGCCATAGGCATTCTCGTCAATGTAGTCATCTAGCATGTCCAACCTCTCAATTTCCATCAACAGGTCACAAGCCTCGTGCTCAGCATTGTGCGCCATGTTGTAAGGTACAATTTCCTTCACCAGCTTCAGCAACGTCTCCTGTTGAGTCTTATCATTCTCCTCCACCTCCTGCCACTCTTTAGCCACCTCACCAGCCAGGTGCCTGTGAAATAAGGTCAGAGTATTTGTTTTCATCATCTGAAAGCCAACTTGAAAAATGACTTCTTTTAAATATATATTGCTATGCACGTTCATTTGGTGATTATATTTAGTCCACATGAATTACCTAACATATTCGTGTCCCCAGGAAGCCAGCTCTTCCTGGGAGCCCAGCAGTCGATATTTGAGACACTCCCTCTCTCCACTCATAGTCATGGCCAGCACTGATACCACATCTGCACAAAAATGCTGTAAAGACAATAGTAAGAGCAGTTTAAAATAAATTTTATTGGCCCGGTAAAGATTATATTCGCATTTCCTCTACTCAGAATTTTGTGAGTTGGTTGTAAAGCTAAAGCCTGCTACACACGAAGATGATTCAGATCTTAAAAAAAGAATTATGATTATTTTTATCCATGACAAACAACACATAAAAGGTAGGAAATAATGTATTTAATAACATTTTTGGTCATATTGTGTGTGTGGCCTTCTCTGATAATCTCAACACAGCGGACCACACACACATAAAAAAACAATGTTCCATCAGCAGTTAACAATCCAATTCTTTGATCATACGTGACCTCGCAAACTCATAGATGAGCCAACACTTCTATGTATACACTGATTGTTTCCAAAGAAGTACGATTGCTACACAGGCAAGAAAAGACATGCTTTGGCAAATACTTCCTGCCACCTGGAGAACCCAATTTTACAAAAAAGCACAAGATCGGATAATATTTTGTTTTATTTACCACCGCTTACTTGTTTATCATCCAGGGCGCATCATAATTGTCAACATTAAGATCACACCAGTCCAGAGAGTAAAATCGCACTCGTGTAGTCGGCTTTGCCAACACAGTTGAAGATATTTTGGTCATAAATATTGAACACCTTCATCAGTGTCTGCACCTACCCATTTCAGATCTTATTATTGGGACAAATCCACTCTAACATCAGATAGCTGATGTCTTTGGTCAGAAAAGCGCAAAAATAGGGTGATGCATTTAAAATTGATTATAATCTTGCTTTTAATCCTGAAGTACATTGAGTTGAAAGGTACCAAGCAAATAAAATTGACACTGATTGTCTTTCTGTGCTTATCGAGCCAGCTTTAGGACCCCCAGAAACCCGTAGGCACGTTAATCTGTTACTGTTTATTTCTCTCTGATGGAATGGCATTTGATCAATCACTTACCTTGTTTTCCCCTGTGGCCATGCTTTCATAGATCTCTTTCAGCTTGCCATAGTGTGGGCGCAAAAATTTTAGAGGCTTGGGAACTGATGTCATGGAGGTGGTCGAAGAGCGAATCTGTCTGCGCAGCTCTTCCAATGCAGGACGGTACAACGCGGTGTTTTTCTCCTGAAAATGAGTGCGTAAAGGTTAGGTTAGGTTAGGGTCAAGTTAAGTGTTTATTTTCAAATGTACCATATGAAACTCGAATATTCAACTTAATAAATACTCACGCTCAGTCTCTCTACCATCATCTCCAAATCCTCCTGTAACTGCTTATCTTCCTCAGACTGAAAAAGAATGGAAGTAATAATGACAGAACAGAAGGGAATGCTCGAAGTAAAAAAAACAACACGTTTGTGTATATCTAATCCTAAAGTGCACAAACGTCGTGAGAAGACGTCAATATACAAGTTGACGGTTAGCACAACATGCTAAAATTAGCTTCTCAGCTAGCTTGTAGTTGAGAAGAGAAAGTAAATCATTGGATTTGTCTGCGCGAATTTATAGCGCCCACAATAAATTTTAATACCAGACTTTAAAGCCTGACAAATAATAACAGCACATGTGCTATTTATGCACGTGTATTTAGAATGACAGTCACTGTGGCCTGCTCAGCCATGTTGTCAAAGTGGCAGTGACAAGGCAAAATAAGCCGGCTGGCTGCGGAAGATTGGATCGTCAAGAACTTTGCCGTACTCACCAATTCTTGCTCCTCTTTCTTCTCTTTATCCTTCCCCGAAAGTTGTGAGTCCTTTTCTTTATTCTTTTCATTCTCATCGGTTTTTTCGGCCTGTTTCTTCTCCTTGTTTTTGGAGTCCTCCATGGTTGCGAGCTCTGAAAACCTTCTGCTGAAATTAACCAGGGGTAACCGGAAGCGTTTCTTTTTTCTTTGCCATCCAAAAATTCTTAAATTATTTTCTTTACTGCCTCTACTGGTAGGAGAAATGACTACTGTTTCTCGTGTATACTTCACGAACTACTGTAAGTTATTACAACGTCAACATTAAACTCTCGAAGATTTCCGTTCATGAAAATACAACTATTTACCTGACGGATAACAGTACTGTTTACAGTTTATTTATCAAATATTCCCTAGATTTAGTTTAAAAGCACTTGCCTGTTACCTATAAACGTCAATTTGGTTTGTTTGCATCATAGCGTTTGTTGTAAAATTTTTGTAAATTGTTCAATTTAATGCTGTGAATGCTGCTGGTTTTACGCTGCTGGTTGAATAACACTAACGATGTAGCTGATTAATAGCACCACATTTAAACTTGTCTAAATTCTAATTTGTCTCCACGTTAATATGGTATCGTCCTACGTTCACCGGGTATCTTGAAGGTGCCAAAGATGTCATATGACCATATACTGTAAGTCACATGCGGAGTGTTTCTGTCTATGTCAACATGGATTTACCGACCCATATATTTATTGTTTGTAAATTTTCTTTTCTGTTTACTTTCTTTGTGGTTGGAGAGGGACGACTCAATGGTTTTGGTCGTTCCTATGAATGGCAAAGACTCAGACATGTGTCCGACGAGCAGTGGTTTACACAGAAACTCGATCACTTCAATGGAGCAGATGGTAGAGTGTGGAAGCAGGTATATTGTTCCATTCCATACTGTGTATTTAAATGTATCCATATATTTATTCTTTGAAAAAAGGTTGTCCCATTAGGTAACCCACTCAACGCGGGGATTTTACAGTTGTAGAAAATGTTGTGTCATACGTGACAATCATTGTGAAATCTACAAATGCAAAGCAGAAAGTAGAGTTTTATATCAGAAAACTTTTTCATGACCCCATTTCCCTCTGCTCTCTCAGAGGTACTTTGTGAATGATGCCTTCTACAAGTCGGGTGGCCCGGTATTTCTTATGATCGGTGGAGAGGGTCCAGCCAATCCAGCATGGATGCAACATGGTACCTGGCTTGTATATGCAAAGAAACTTGGAGCCATTTGCTTCATGTTAGAGCATCGCTTCTACGGAAAAAGTCACCCAACAGTGTATGTGCTATTATCGTTTTTCTCCCAAAAATGTTTATAGATATACATATACATATATATATATATATATATATATAGAGAGAGAGAGAGAGAGAGAGAGAGAGAGAGAGAGAGAGAGAGAGAGAGAGAGAGAGAGAGAGAGAGAGAGAAAATAGTGAATCATTTACTTTATTTGAGGAGGAGCAATTTTTTGCCGGTTTATACTAGGACTTGAAGCAAGGGTTTTTATAAACAATAAAAATCTGACAATATTTAAAATCAACAATTGGTTTTTCTTAATTATACAGATAACTTTAAAAAAAATATTTAAAATGTTTATTTCTTAAATTCACACTGTGAAAAGCAGAAAACTGTTTTCTTATGCTGAATCATTTTCAGTGGGGGAATTTCAAACACAAATATACATTTTAGTTCAAAATTTGTATTTCTGAATCGGTTGTATATCCTTTAGCAAAGCTAAAAAAAAGAACAAAGGATGAGATCTGCTGTAATGTAATTTTGAGAACAGTCCAAAGTCAAAACCAAAACTGAGGACTGTATTTTGAAAACAAACAAATAACATTAATGATATAAGTATATAATATTATATATAGAGTAATTTTAATTTTCTAGGCCACTCCTCCAGTCTGACGTGTGCTGCAAAGTAATGTAATGCAACTTAATGTCATGCTGCAACATAAACATAAACACAACATAACTTCCAGTTTCCAGTGCTAATTAGCTGTATGTACAGCATTATAATGTGTGCATTTTCTCTCCAGACACTTATTAAATTGCCTGCTGTTTAGTTACAATGTGTACAAAACATCAGCAAAATATCAGGACTGTGAACCTGGAATACATGATGGACCCACTAGATGTCACCCATCAACTCCAATTAAGACTTCGTTTACTTGTTTACTTGTGTTTTACTCACTGATGCATGTTGAAAATGATAATCATCTTTCCATTTAGTGACCTGAGCACGGAGAACCTGCGGTTCCTCAGTAGCCGTCAGGCTTTGGCTGACCTGGCCCACTTTCGCACTGTGATGGCTGAGACTCAAAGCCTGGTCAACCGGAAGTGGGTGGTCTTCGGGGGGTCGTACCCGGGTTCTTTAGCAGCATGGTTCAGGTTGAAGTATCCTCATCTGGCGCATGCTTCTGTAGCCACCAGCGCACCAATTCACGCCACAGTCAACTTTCCAGGTATGATGCAACATAGTACTGTATTAGAACTCAAACAAATATACACAATAAACAACTTGGGGCTCATAGAAGGTGACCCATGCCAAAACGAATGCATTATATGTCAACTTATAATATTACTACGTGTTGTGCAATGTACATATAACAATATTTATTCAAACGAGCCAATGAGGTTGCAGACTTTGAGGGGTTCTGAAATCTTGAATAGACTTTGACATTTCAGATACGTTCTCATTTCAAGTAAATGTCAGAGACAAAACACACAAAGATAATTTATGTTGTGCACAGGTCTTATCTATTTTCCAGCTATGTCAACAGTTCCAAAAGTTGTTTTGTTTAGCAAAACAACACTGTAGTGTGTCAGTATTATTGCCACAGATACAACCTTCCAAATATCATAACATTCGAGGGGTTCTTTTCTGAGTTGCAGGTTTTTAATGCAAAAATAGTTTTATTACCTCTAAGAGAAAAAAAATCCCATATAATTTCATTTAGAACCTAAAATATTTTTTTAGCTTACAGTCTAGTCTATATTCAAGCACCAAAAGTATACTTCATGTGAGGATCTGTAGATAAATTGCTGCTTTTGTTGTTCGAATTTGAACGATCCTTTGCATTTCACTTTAGTATGTTATGTTTTTTTCGCTTCTTTTTTTTTTATTTTTAAAATTTTTTTAAATAGGAGTCCTGTTTTTTTAATTTCCACCTCTGTTTGTTTCCATGTTTTTACCAGAGTACTTGGAGGTTGTGGAGCGTTCATTGGCTTCAGAGAACACTGACTGTCCTCTACTGGTAAAAAAGGCTTCAGATATCCTAGTAGAGCTACTCAATGACCCTGCAACCTATGACAACATCACCAAAGACTTCAAGTATAGTTCATACGCTCTTTGCAATACTTTCTTTCTGGTTACCTCAGAGTCTTTTTTAAGATGAGACCGCTTGAATGGTGTGTATCGTCTGACGTGAAAATAGATTTATTTCTTCACAGAAACTGATTCAAGTCCACGAATACTTCACACGTATTGTTATGTGCATTTTAATCACATGCAAGCGTGCCGTTTTTGTTAGTTACAACTGTACAATCTAATGGCATACAAGACCTGTACAAGAAGAAAAAACATTGAAAGGACAATAAAGCTCAATTTGAAATGCTACCATCCATTTAAGAAAAGCTTTTATTAAAATTCAATCAATGGTGTCTTATCTGATTGCAGTTGTATCGTGCAACATTTTGCCAAATTGCTTCAAGACATGATTAATCAACAGTTAACCATACATAGACAGAATTCCCAACTATCATTTCATCAATTTTGTGTAAGACATGGATAGCCTTAATTGCCGCCTGGCTATGGCTGTATTTTGTATTTTTTTGTAGTATTTCTTGTTATTAATTTGTTCCAGTGACTATTCAGCAATGATGATTCACATTAATTCACAAAAATTAATTTGAACATCGAAGGCTTGTCAGAAATAATACTTGACCCTGTCTTTCTGTCTTGAACACAACGAGCATCTGAAATTTTGTGTTAGCCTGTTTTAGAATCCGCAGACTGTGGTCACTTGTCAACAGCTTCCAAACCATAACATACAGTAACATACAGCAGTATAGTTTTGTTTGGTGTGATTGAAAAGCATAAATTTGGTGTTGCCATGCCAAAGGGTTAGTGTGAAACTCCAAACAATTGTAGTTATTCCAACCATGTACTTGTTTTTACTCTCCTTCCTCTCTCCTCCTTTTTTTCTATACAGCTTGTGTTCCAAACTAGAGATTCAGACAGAGACAGACTCCGCCTACTTCCTGGAAATGCTTGCTGGCAACTTCATGGATGTGGTCCAGTATAATGAAGACAACAGGGGGTTTGAGGTAGGCAAGAAGAGACACATTGTATTCAGGGCCAAAATAGTGTCTGTATCAAAATTATCATAAACTCAGGAGAACTTCCAAGGACCAAATGTACTGTTAAAAAAATAATATTTGTGCTGCAGAGTTTTTATATTTTGGCTAGAAAAAACCCCACATACTTTTTACAGGCAACTTTCTTACAGAGAATAATTCCAATAGAACTCATTTGACTCAAATCAGAAATATGTTTTGTCCATGCAACCCACATGTACAAAAATATATTGTGTGTTGTCATAAAGTTGACATATCCATATACTGTATGTCATGAATGATTAAAAACACAACAATAACAAAAAACACATCATACAAGGATTTATTACAACAAACACAAATTAAATCAATAAATTGCTAAAATTAAACGTGTATGCTCACTTTTACTTATTTGGCACGCCAATAAAAATGTTCTGCAGTTATGGTTAAATTAGCGTTTTAGAAATTGTTAAAATGGTAATGTTTACAGTGTTAAAAATGTAGAATGTACTGTAGTTACCAACAAAAGTGAGATTTCTCTCAAGCAGAAGAGTCATATTAGTTGCTTTCCTGACTACAAGTAATGAGGAGGGGTGCTTTTTAAGATATGGCGTGATGCAAGTGTGTGACTCTAACTAGTAAGTACTGCAGACGGTCTTCCTTTTTCAAACCACAATTGCCAAAGGACGTAAAAGTGTGGATTTCATTGCAGATAGACTTGCGAGGCCATTTTCTGATCGAACCTTTCTAGAGAAGCTCGGTCATCCAACACTCACTCAGTAGTGCTTAAGTGCCTTTCTGTATATTATTTCTCCAGCCGTGATGTCTGAAATGGTGGTGTTATGATGGGGTATTTATTCAAGTCGTAGTAGGACTTCACTGAAGGCCTACGTGTGAAATGCACGGCCTACCCTGCGCGCACATATAGTACGTGTGTGTGCAAATGCATACAAACACACAAATATCCAAGTGTGAAAAGTTTTCCTATGTTATGATTAAGTTATTCAGAAGAGCAGATGAGACACCCTGGTCCGGTTGCCATAATAATTGCATGGTTCATAGACAAACCATTGACACTCACATTCACGCAAACACTCACAGATACGGGTGATGTAGAGTCTGCAATTAGCCTGAGAAGCACGCTTAGGGAATGTAGGAGGGAAACCGCAGTACACTGAGAAAAGCTGCGTAAGCACAGGGACAACCTCGAAAGTTCATCCAAATATTCCAACAGAGATTCAAACCCGATCTCCTGACTGTGTGCTAGATGTGATAACCACTATGCAAATGATGACTTTAGGAAAGCTTCCTGCTAAAAGATTCAATCTTTGACTGGTTGTTTTTCTTTCCTATAGGGGGTAGTGGAGACCAACATCACAATCAAGGTGCTCTGTGGGGTGATGGCGGACACATCACTTGGAGACCCATATGCCCGATATGCTGCTGTGGCCCGCCTCATGATGGACACCTTTTCAATGAAATGTCTGGATGTAAGCTTCAACAACAATCTGAGAGACATGACTAATACATCCTGGGATGGGCCGGCTGCAGGGGGAGGTGAGAATGAGTCTGTTTGTACCATGGGGAAAAGTATTTTCAAGTCTGTAAATACAGGTTTTCCATTTTGGTTTGGTATGTTCATAATGAAACCTGTAATTTTACTACTGCTGCAAAAACAATTTCTATTGACCTTTTATATTTTTGGTTCTGTGGCTATTAGGTGAGGTGGCATGTTTTTGTTAACAGCAGAGCACCATACTAGTGACACACGGACAAAATGATGTCATGCCACAACATTCCAAAGGCCAAAAGGCAGAAAGGATGACTGAAATGCCAGCCTGAGGAGACTAGAAAATAAGAGTTTAAAGCTGGTTTAGAACGATGAAGTGTATCTTCCAGAGCTGGGCACTTGACCCTTTTTTGCCGGTCAGTCCCCTGCCCTCCGGCCGCGATCTCGTTATGTTTCTGACCTCGACCCTCCGGCCTTTTTCACAAAAATTGTCGTCCCGCCTACCCGAACTCCCCCCACCCCTCCTCCAGAAAAAAAAAAAACAACAACGTCCGTGCATGCATGACACCGCCGTGGTAGAGATGCTAACGCCAGAGGTTTATTTAAACATCATTAGCTGGCTAATTTACGATTCAAATCATCTTACCTTTTTATGGGCAATTATCGCCTTATTTGTCTACTTCGTATTATTCGATTCAGTCTTCTTCTTTCTTCTTGTCCTTCACGAATGTGCCCAATGCAAGTAAGTACGCACTGTTGGTGTTATAGGGATGGTAGTATTGCCCCCAAACCCCCCCCCCCCCCCCCCCCCACACACACACGCACTTATTATGGTATGCCCCAGTTGCAGGTGGGAGGCGCGGGTTATGTGATGTCAGAATAAGGAAATACAAGCATGCTTGGAACGCACACTGCTGTCTCACATCTCTTCATACACAAACAGTTGGTCGTGGCGCTTTTGACGCATTCTGAGGTAATTTTTGTCGTTAGCCCGTTTCACGAGTAGGTTCATCACATGCACGAGGGTCGATTCGTGGGCCGGACTAAAATCAACCTCTGGCCTTTGTTAATTGAACCCCTTTTTTAAATTAGTCACCCCCTGATCCCCACCCCAAAAATGGACGTCCGGCCGGGCCGGAGGGCCGGACCGTTCCGCCCCCGGTAAGGACTGTCCAGCTCTGGTATCGTCATTGTGAAAAATGTTTCCATCTTGTCATTCTTCTGTATTTTTGGCCAGTCAAATAGCATAATATAATTCCCATCATTTACTGCATTGGTGCAGTTGCTTGATTTTTATCTGTCTCATAAACGGAGAGCATGAAAATGTGCAAATACAGAATGGAAAGCGGGGTATTTCTTGTGTTTACCACAGCAAATCCAAAGCCTTTCTTTGTTCTACATTTGAACCACGAGTACTGTAACCAGGCAGTTGTTCTTGTTCCCAGCCTCACTTTTATGTGTGGGAGGGCTGGGATCATCACAACAGGAAGTGGTCTCTTAAAAAAATATTTATCTTCATTAAGTCCCCGTATTAGCTCCATTTACTTGTTTCCTCTTGAGGTCTAAAAACGTCAATGTCACAACTTGTGGACATAACTATTTGTTTAGACTTGTTGTGTTTAGTATGAGCTGCTGTTGTGTTGTCTGTGCTTTTGTTCCCATCAATCAAGTGAATGTGGCAGCTGTGAGTAAACTGTGTGTGTCACCAGGGAGACAGTGGGTCTACCAGACCTGCACTGAATTTGGATTTTATCAAAGCACTGATTCCCCCAACCAGCCGTTTGCTGGCTTCCCTCTTGAGTGAGTAAACGCAACATTTAAAAGTTTGCTCATTTTTTAAAATATTGTTATTTTTTAACTTACTTTTCTGATTCAAATGTTATCTTCCCATCAAGGTATCATGTGAAACAGTGTGCAGACTTCTACAATATCACCGCGGAGCAGCTTGCTGAGGCTGTGTCTGAGACCAATGAGTATTATGGCAGCTACGATATCCGCTCGTCCAGAATAGTTTTCCCGAATGGGTCCATTGATCCCTGGCATGCACTGGGCATCACTCAAGACATTAGGGCTGACCTTCCGGCTGTTTTCATCAAAGGTGAGAAAGTGCACAAGGCCGTGAAAAAAACACCAAATTCTATAGATGTGGTTTGGTGAGGTTTTGGTGGGTTAGACACTGAACTGATCCCAAAAGAAATTCTGATGTCCAGTAGCAGCAGTGATAGTGCATAACTATTTAGAATATTGAAGTACAATATCAAATTAGATTAAAAAACATTTCTAATTGTAACGCTTCAGCATATTATGCCTGTCATCATATGCATGCTTGCCGATATGCTCCCTACAATTGGGTGGAGATCAATATCGAGTATATTCCGCCTCTTCTACCAAAGTCAGATGGGATCGGCTCCAGCTCACCCATGACCATAATGAGGACATGAAAATGGATGGATGTGGCAAGAGATGCTTTACATGATATTTAGGTCTTATTTTAAATTAGGGCTGCTCCTTTATGAAAAAAAATATTAATCACGATTATTGAGGTAAGAATTGATATCACGATTATTCAAACGGTAATTTATCTTTTGGTTCAAAACAAAAACATGTTCACATGTAAAAAATATTAAGACAAATCAATTTTTTGAAACATTAGAATAATTTAAGTTCATTTTGGACCAAACAAAAAAAATAAATGTATTATTAAAATTTAAAAAAAAAAGCAAATGGATTAATTCATGTATGGTTTCCTTGTATAAACAAGGATGCATTGGCGTTTACTTGCGATACATTTAGAAATTGCCATTGAACAGTTGCAACATTTCAATAAACAATGTCAAAAGATCGCTTCTGTGCAAATTTTGAATTCAAGTATGCTCTTTCTAATCATAGATGAATTTATATTAAAGAATACTATAAATCATGCCAATTTTCTAATCGCTGAGTGCAATAATCGTCATCGTAAATGGATTTCAAATAATTGCGCAGCCCTATTTTATTATTTTGTGTGTTTGAATTACATTACAGTCATACTAGTTAATTGGTGAATTGATTGCAATATCATAAGTTTATTGTTAAAATAAAACATGATTTTTTTTCCCCCTGTTGTATATTATCTTAACTGTCTGCTGTTACTGCCACGTCGCTTACTGTTTTTATGTAATTCAGGAACAGCCCACTGTGCCAACATGTACCCTGCCAGCTCAAATGATCCCCTCCAGCTAACACTTGCCAGAGATCATGTCTTCTTACATCTGCAACAATGGCTGAAGCAATGAATATCATCTTCAAATCGCCTGTCCACCGATGAGACTCCTTAATTGCTGCTTGAAAACATGTTTTGCCATCAAAGTTCATTTTATTTTAATTATTGGAATTGTAAGACAAAATTGAGCTGATGATTAAAGTTATTTTTATGTACTGTATAATTTCATGTCTGCAATGCTTCAAATATGGTGTCACTGTTACACTTCTTCTGATAGACCATTAATTTATAGGTTTTAATTATTATTGAGTATGTCCCGGGTCGAGATTAAATCTAATATTTAGAAAACCGGTGTAACTACTCACAGCAGAGGAAGTGGTCATGAGGAACTTTAATCAATGGGAGTTTTATATTATTTGTTTTGCTTTGTTTTGTTTGCAACAGCCGCATGGTTGGGGTTGAGTAAGGACACTTGGATTTCCACTATTTTAAGATAATACATGTTTTGGGATCTTTGGGGAAGCAAGGGGACAAAAGAAAAATTAAAAGCACAAGCAGAGCATGACAATGCAACATTTCTAGTTGAAGCTTCCGGAAGATTTAGCTTTCTGCTACCTGTGCACAAGTTCAGTCTTGTCAGATGATTATGAAACTAAATGTTCTCTCAGGAAGACACAGCGACATGTTGATGTCTCCAATGGGATGTTTTTAAGTACACCAGTCACACGTCTTTTCAGAAACGTGGGATTTATGCAGTATGTTGCAAGTCTGTCATTCAAGTTCACAGCTGTGTTCACGCTATACGCCCTTGAAACGCACACTCACTGACAAAATAACCTAACCACTTCCTCCATGAGTGTTTATTTTCCCAAGTCACATCTTCACATCCCAGCTGTACATGCAACCCTATTTCATAACCACACAAGCCCCAAAGACCACCCAATCCCATTACACTGAATAGTACAGTACTGTACTGCAACGGCTGAGTCAAGCCTGTTGCCAGTGATTTATTAAAACATTAAACTATAACCATATTATTAGCATGTCAGTGATGACCAAATGTTACTTTTTTTTCTGGGGAATTTAACCACAGTGCGGCTGCACAAGGGATCCTGAATGTAATTTATTCAGTCTTGGGAAGATCATTATTTATGAAACAAGCATTTTGTGTTGTGGTTGTGAATTTGGTAAATAGAATAAGTGTTTTTCCATTCCTAAATTCCTATTCTGTTTTAAATGTTTATTTTAAGAGTGTCAGGATAGTAAAATACTATTCCTCAGTTCTCTTCAACTTCTATTTTGATTCCTTGTATTAGCTACTATCCATCGTTTCTTTTTGCAAACTGCTCACATACAGCATGGAAAAAAAAATAGGTTTGTTCAATGGTAATGTAATAATCATCTTCATTCTCTGTGTTTTATTTGGAGGGATGGGTAACTGAAATGCTGGAGGAGGTCACAATTTTTCATGCATGCTACTGGGGCCATACCCACACAGGACAATGCGCTCCTGAACCAGATATATGACAAAAATGCCACTTCCAATATGGACAAAATACTTAGTATTAATTTTTTCATAATACATAATTTCCAGATGCATAAAAGATCCAGGGCAGCACGGTGGACAACTGGTTTGCATGATGGCCTCACATTGTAGAGGTCGTGGCCTTCTTGTGTGGAGTTTGCATGTTCTCCCCGTGCCTGCGTGGGTTTCCTTCGGTTTCCTCCCACATATGAGTATTAACGCGAATGATTGTTCGTCTATGTGTGCCCTGGCTGGCAACCAGTTCAGGGTATACCCCGCCTACAGCTGGGATCGGCTCCAGCACTCCCCACGACCCTTATGAGGAGAAGCGGTACAGATAATGGATGGATATATATTTAAATATAAGTTTTTTTTTCCATATTCACAGTAGAAAACATTTAATATTCATCAGTGTTTTGAATAATTGTTTGGATTTGTACACATTTTTTTCAGTTAATTATTTTTTTTAATTAATCAAGAGGCATCGGGCAGTTGCCCATTTTTGAGCAAATCAGCATTGTAGAACATTTTGAGAGTCTGTGTAAATAATCTAGTAGTCACCAGCAGAACAGTTTTTGAAAATTTCTATTCTAAAGTTAGAGGTTTTCACTTTAATTGTACTGCTCTTCAACTCAATAACATTTTATTGAGCACGGGACAAATGTTTCTTGGAAATGAAAGTGTTTTTTATGTGTTTTATTTTGAAGGATTAACGGAAGTTACTGTTGGAACATGTGGTGTGTCGTTCACCAGACACTTGGTTTAGAGGAGGAGTTGAATCCGTTAAAGTAGTATTAAAACGCCGCTCTTCACTTTCGACTTGCGATTTCTTGGAATGATGATAGTTTTAGATGTTAGCCTCCTATGTGTATGATATTATTTGTACGACCGAGAGACGTTGAGATTTTTGGCGGAGAAAGTTGCAGTTTCACCTGTGGTGCAAGAGGAACACGCGTCTATGCGTCACAGTAAGTTAACGTCGTTTTGGAAAACTGGTTAATTTTACAAGGTTGCACCTGGCTAAAGTCCGTTATTTTAGTCATTAGCTGTCATTGCACTTTAGTGATGTTTTGTCAAAAGTGCTCTGTAGAACTGCCTAAGCGAAGCCGTTAAATTCATAGTATGTTCGTTTGACTTTCATTGTGCGTTTGTTTTTTACTCTAAAAGTACATGACGTGAGGAGAGTATTGATCTTTATTTTTTGGCTGAGACTCGCACACCGCATCAACCAGAATATATATATATATATATATATATATATATATATATATATTAAAGAGTTCTATTTACTGGTTGAAATAGGTTGCACCGTCACCTGACATTACATATGAAATGACCCAGGCAAAAAACTAAACTAAAACAATTTCAAATGGTAAGAGTAAGTATTCTGTCAATCGTAAATGTAGTTAATTGACATATTTCCCCCGTAATCCCATGATGAATGTAACGATTAATGATTAATTCCACAAACATTAAATATATATTTAGTGTTTGTCATAAATATTTGCTTTTTTTTTTTTGTTAGATATCTTGTTTGTTTTCTTTAATAACTCACTAAGATATGCAATGTGTTCTGAGAGGATTTTCATAAGGTCACAATTATATCATTGTAATCATTGACATGAGTTTCATTTATTTATTTAGTTTATTACATTTGGGGATAAATCTGCTTTGTGGGTGGTTTTGTCTCCAAGTTCCTGTGCAATGGTAAGAGGTAACAATATAAACGGTAAAATATACCAAATTGAACAAAGCAGTGTTTGGTTAATCAAAGTTTGTTTTGGTAGTTTTTTTTTTTTATTCCCTGCAAAATTGTCTTTGTGAAGGTGCAAAGATCTCAGATTTTTCTCCATACAAGGCAACAAGGTACTTCACACTTGCTACAAGTTCACCATTGACAGGCAGCCTCTTTCCCCCCCCTTTCTTTAGAGTGGTAAGATACATTAAAAAGAGTAAATCTAATGAATGCTAAGTACCAAAGTCAAATGGCATGCTCATATTTATTTCTTAACATATATTGCTTAAAGGATAAATATCCAGTGTTTCTCAAATATTAGCAAAATGACTGAAATGACAAAAATACTCAAAATAATACCAAAAGTATTTTAAATGGGTCAATTATCTATCTGAGATTGAAAATGGCTTCTTCACCCCACATGATATTTGGGTGCACCACCTGATGTTTTCAAGTTCAGTCAAATCTTTAAATCATTACTCATGTTAAGCAAAAAAGATCTTCCCACAAAGGTTACTATAAAAATGTTCAAACAGGACTTCTTACACCAGTCCATGGCAAAGTGAAGGACCTCAACAAATTTCATGCTGTTATCTTTTCCATTTTGTAAATGTCCATTGTAATATCCGTCCATCCTTGTAGTGTCGGACTTTCTTGCGTTAACCATTTCCTAGTGAGGGCCTTTTTTCCAGCCACCAACAGCATGCCAGCCAGTATTTAGTCCTTTTTTACCCATTGCTGTGGAACAAGTCCAAGTACTCTCCAGAGGCATTTACCATTTAAATATTTCCTGTAATGCTTTATGAATATCATTCCAAAATATTTTAATAGTGGGACAGTCCCAGAAAATATGGTCGTGATTTGCAGCGCAACTACCACAATTTCTCCTGCAAACTGGAGACTTGGTATCATAATGGGTGTTTTGAATTGGTGTAATAAAATATCTCACCAACCCTTTCCAAGCAAATTCTCTCCAGTACAGTGAGCTGGTACATTTCCATTGATATCTCCATAACATTGTCCATTCCTTTTCTGATATACGTTGCTCAGCTTCTATTTCCCACTTATTTTTAATATAAGATGTAGAGTGTGATTTAAGATTAAATAGGCCCCTATATAAGTAGGATATAATGTTTCCCTCTATGTTAGAATTGTACGTGTCCTTAAATATGTCTAATAAATCCACCCCCCACACATCTCATCTCTTTCAGTTTCATCTCCGCAAAATGTCGAAAATAATCTAGTACTGATGCCATTTTTACATGCGTACCTATTATACAAGTTCCAATCTTCAGCTGAATCAACTGTCCCTTTAAGATTCATGACTCTAGCAGGGATCCTCAAGCCTGTTTGAGGGTCGGTGTCCTGCCTGTTTTCCATCTCTCCCTGCTGAAACCCACCCGAATCCAATGATCAGATAACCAGCAAGGTCTGCAGTAGCTAGATAACGATCCTAATCATTTGAATCAGGTATGTTCCAGCTGGGAGAGATGGAACACAGGCAGGACACTGGACGGCCCTTGAAAAGAATTGAAGACCACTGCTCAATCGTGAAGAAGAGACTGGGCTAAAAGGACATCTATGGTTAAGTTAAAAGGCGAAAACCTCTGCTGACCAAAGAAAACAAAAACGCTCGTCTTACTTTTGGCATAACTTATCTGAATAATTCTCAAGACTTTTGGGAGAACATTTCATGGACTGTCAAAATGAAAGTTGAACTTTATAGCAATGTAACACACATACACTGCTACTTCAGGATCTGGATGACTTTCTGTGACTTGCAAGTCCCGATTTGAATCTGATTTGGGCATAACCTTTAAATAGCTGTTGATGCTCAAAAACCTTCCAATGTTGCTGAATTAAAAGAATTATGTAAGGGAAGTTGGGCCAAAATATTGACATACAGGATTGTTACTGATGAGCCTCAGCGTGGCCAAACAAGTTAGTAGGCTAAAGGGGTGAGTTCTTTTCTATTTCGGGCCTGGTAGTTTTTTGTATTTTCTTTTCTTGAGTAAATAAAATCACAATTTAAAAACTGCATTCTTAATTTACTTGGGTTATCTTTCTCTAATATTTACATGTTTGATTATCTTAAACGTGGAATGGTGGCTGACTATTTAGTACGTCCGTTTCACAGTCCAAAGGTGCAGGGTTCGATCCCGAGCTCCAGCCTTGCAATGTGGAGTTCACATGTTCTCACTGTGCCTGCGTGGGTTTTCTACTCCGGTTTCCTTCCACATTCCAAAAACAGGCATGGAAGGTTAATTGAAAACTTTAAATTGTCGATAGGTATGGGTGTGAGCGTGGATGGTTGTTTGTCTTTGTGTGCCCTGCGATTGGCTGGCAACCAGTTAAGGTTATGGCCTGCCTACTAACCTTCCCTTGGCTGGGATAGGTGCGGTCGCACACCTGCAACCCTCGTGAGGATAACCAGCTTGGATATTGGTTGGATAAAGGATGGATTATCTTCAACATTAAAGTGAGGAAACAATGCATGAATTTGACAAAAGGGCAAATACTTTTTCACACAGCATGTGCTCGCACATAGACGAACAACCATCCGTGCTCACACTCTTAACTAGGGGCAATTTAGAGTGTCCAATCAACCTGCCATGCATGTTTTTGGACTGTGGGAGGAAACCAGAGTACCCGGAGGAAATCCACACAGGCAAGGGGAGATCATGCAAACTCCACACAGGAAGGCCGGAGCCGGAATCAAACCCACGACCTCTGCTCTGTGAGGCCATCGTGCTACCCAGTCGTCCAGCATAAGCCCACTTTGTAATTCTCAAGTGCAGGTTGAAAGTCTGTGCTGGTCTATTCCACATACTATATGCGTTTCTGTCTAGGTGCTGTTAAGTCAAAATGAGGTACCTGGAATTGCTGGTTCTGTATGCACTGGTGACCCTGTTTTGTCATACAAGTGCACTGTCCCAAGTTGCTATTTACGGTGAACGGGGGACAGATCTTGGTACTCAGGTGTTTCAGCAAGTTGTCCGCTCCAAGCCCCTGGATAATGTGGTCCTTTCACCTCATGGAGTGGCGTCTGTCCTTGGCATGTTGCTACCGGGAGGTCATGGAGAAACCCGCAAGCAAATTGTCAGTGCTCTCCGCTACAAGAAAAACGGTTGGTGTACTTTAAGTCTAAGAGTTTCTGAGAGAAGTTGTGAGAAAAGATTATGAAATGTGTTTGGGATATATTTTTTTTTTATTTGCGCAGGACCTTACAGAGTGTTGAAGAAACTGCACAAAGCCTTGACCTCTAAGGCCAACCAGGATGCCGTTGTCATCGCCAACGGCATATTCAGCCAAAAGGGCTTCCCCATGCAAAAGAGCTTTGTTGATGCCAACAAAGCAAACTTCCAGGCTGAGAGCAGGAGCATGGACTTCAGTGACCCCCAAAGGGCAGCGGATAAGATCAATGCCTGGGTCAGCAACAAAACCAGACGTAGGTCATGTTATGAATTGCAGCAGATCCATCCGTCAGGCTTATTTTTTTTAACAACACCTTCTGTGTTGGACATGTCTTATTATAAACTGCGCCCTTTTTGGTTGACGGATGCATTATTACTTTGAATTTTAACAAGCCATTGCCTCCGCTGCTCAGCTTGGCGCAGTCACACAGTGAAGAACTTGTGTATCTGGACAGGCACATAGCAGTGATGGCGCCATGTACTGTCCTCTCACTTCTTCATTGTCATGACAAATACACGGAACGACACTAATACAATCACCCAATCAAAATACCCCAAGTCGTTGACAATTGATCAAATTTCTTTGAAGTAAAAAAAAAATGCTTCGAATCACTGATGCCTGTGCCTATGCCGGAAAGGGCAATCCCGTATGACATTTTACCAGAAATACGTCCATTGAATGTATCAGCAATTTTTTAAGAACGTTTATATAATTTTTTTCCCCATAATGCGACCCTTTTTAATATGTAGATTTTGTTTGAAACATGTTTTTCACGCAGTCATTTCTAATAATGCTTCTGTTAAATATTCATCCAGGTCACATCACAAGCCTGATCAAAGCAGACATGCTGGATTCTGCCCTGACCCGCTTGGTCATAATTAACTCCATCTACTTCAAAGGCTTATGGAAGTACCGCTTCCAGCCTGAGAACACCAAGATGAGGCCCTTCACTGGAGGCGATGGCAAAATATTTAAAGTTCCTATGATGTCCCAGCTATCAATCTTCAACATTGGTAAGTCATGGTGATCAGTTATTTTTCCGTTACTAAATCAATCACATTTGTGATTGTGGTCATTATGGACATTATATCATGGACTCTGCAACATGCTGAATTTGCTGCAGTTGTGTAGCGTTGCGAATAACTTAGTGTTGGGTCATTCGCCACTGATTCATTCAAAAACACGTTTTCAGTGAACCTGAGTGAATTGGATCACTTCTTCAAGTGCTGCATTCTTTCCTCAGTTCATTTGAGCTCAACCACATGCATGTCGTCATTCTTAGCGACCAATCAGCAGCCTGCGTCAGATGAAGGAGGGATTTTACTGAACGCACTGCGCCCGTATTGTCGTTCCCGAAAAAAATCAGTGAGATACTTTTCCCTTCGTGAAGGATTCAGTGACTGAACGAGCGCACTTTCTTGTTTGGACATTTACAACTGCAACATTTTTGATGGAAATAGAATGTATTATTATTGCAAACGGACAAATAATTACTGCAACATCAGGGTAAGCAGGGTAAGTGTTTTTTTTTTTTTTTCCCCTACTCCCTCCATCCATGCCCGGAAGGATGTCTAGCATGAACGTCATATCACTTGGTTCTTTCAGGTCGTGATTGTCAAAATCATTTCCTTAACACCACAACAAGTCAGCAACATGGGCTGGTGGTATGGAGGACTGAAAATGGCAAAATTTAAAATAAAAATGCAGTGAAATGTTTAAAGTTCTCATTAATTCATTCATTATGGAATTAAATAAACCAGATAAATGAATAAAAGCATCATTAAATAGTTAAATCAGTGTTTAGTAAAATATTTAATTTCTTAATTAAATTAAATTAATATAATGAAATTAATAAATGTGTCATTAATTAATTTACTAATGAGATAGATGGATATTTATTTATCTGATGGGCGAGGCTAAACTCTGACGAATTAAAAATATTTCACAAAGTGAAATGCATAAGTGTCCAGAATCCTGCTCATCACGTTGATGGTGGAGGAGGGAACAAACCTAGAATAAAAAGCTGTGTTTAGTATTGTGAAGAATTAAGAGATTTTTGTGTCTAATTTTGCTTTTTAGATTTTATTTGAATAAATGAAAAAGTGGTGTCGCTGACAATCATTCTGATTTCTCTTAGCCAGCAAATGCAAATCAGTGCATGGGAGGCAAGGTACGCAATGGCAAAGAAAAAGATGATGTAGCTTGTCAAACTTAGCTTAGAAAACCTTTGCTTTTCACAGGCTCGCGTGTGTTGCGTATGTGTTGTGTGTTTGTTCTTGATAATGTGAATTTTGTTTTATGCAACCATGACTGTGCATGGTGTGAGGACTTAACTTCCCAGTTACAAATGCATAAGCAAAATTGTGCTCTTGTTGTCTTTAGCATGGGTTGCTCGTACAAACTGATAAAAAGGCCATGACATGTTTGTCACACCAATCCAGCTCTGGTTGCATGAAAGACACGCGCCCATCATGTGACCTTTGCCCACTATTGGAGGGACTTGCGCTACCTCCTGGCTAGATTTAGCTTGTTTCTTTTTTACAAATTTACATTTGTTGTATTGTGTGGTGAATAATTCCTGATTTTTGTTTTTATGCATTTGATGAGCCCTTCTTAGAGATGTCCAAATGCTTGTGGGAGATGTGATTAGCTACTTTGTCCCTTTGGCACTTTGTATTAATGCTTGAGGAAGTTTTCGGTTGTATCGAGCTAATGTTTCAGTTGATGTGCAGGGGAAAGGGTGTGCTGTGCTGTCCCCGGTGCGAGGGCACACACGGATTTCATGGAATCCATAATGAAGACTCAGTTTTTGCCTTTTGACGCATGAGTTGCCCATTTCTCCCGCTTGTGTTGAGTTGTTGTAACAGAACCAAGGTATTTTCTCCATGAGCATCATGAACCGAGTTCAGGCTATAGTTGACTCAGGAGAAAGTGATTTAAGCAACTCTATATTTGCCTATGTCCAAGTATTTTTTAATAATAATAATAATAATAATAATATTCCCTTTATTAGTCCCACAATGGGGAAATTCGAGTTTCGAACCCAGGCCTCCTGGGGAGACTGGGTCCTGAACGCGGCGCCTTAGACCACTCGGCCATCCTGGCAGCCAAGACGAATAAGTAATAATAAGACGAAATCATTAATATACATTTATTTGTAATTGTCATTTATGGACCGACCTGACTGTATGATGAATTGAAGGGATCAAAAGTTGTGTATAACAATCATTTTGAAATTGGTGTTGCTGTGGTTGTACCTGCACATATGGCCAAGTGTTACATTCATATCTGGTTGATGGTGCATATTTTTCACTTTGCAGCTAAATGCTTGAGCAGAAGAAAAGACATCATTTAAAATGTCAGTGAGAGGTTACAAAGGGTCAAAGAACAAATGTCACCATATGCTGATAGTTTTAATATATTTGTTTTCAATGAATATCATAAATTTATATTCATATCACTCACAGAAACTCTTTGGTAAGGTCATTCTTAAAGAAGCTTGCAAGCAACTATCCTCTTCTCCTTTTTGGATTCAATCCCTCTTTGTAAATATTAGAGCTGAATAATTTGAATACTCACGTGTGGATAAACTACATATTAATACCGGTGGTGTATCCACAAAGTGACGGGACACAGTGGTTAAAGGTTGCAGTCAGTTAGTCTCCCCACCTGTGATATTTGACCATGACAAGATGTTTGCCAAACTAAGGAATGAATTTCTTTTTAGTCTGACATGATGCGACATCTTAATTTTGTCATCACAGTTTAAGGATAATGAACCTGAAATAAAAAGTCACAACTCAGTTTATTGACAGAGCAAGCCACTTATTATGTTACTTCCTCCAACGCAGCATCTGGACAACAGTTGCTCTTTTATCTTCTTGCGCTCCAGACTGATTGCATCATGTTGATTGGAGCTTTGTTTTGTTCCTATGCCCTCCTCCCTGTCACTAAAAATTCTGACACTGGGCACATGTGTTTTGGTGGAAGTCATGCCGCACAATAAGCACGGAACAATTCGATTATTCCCCCGCAAAGAGCTCAAACTGTATGTAATTCTACGTTTGACAATACCATTAACTTGTGAACAAATCCTACGGGCTATCTACTGGAATTTCCCATAATTTCTGCACCTGTCCAAACACATGTCGCCATCTAGCTAGCTTTATTCTGGTCAAGCCAAAAATTAAAAAACAATGTTGGCTCGTCATCATCATTGTTTGGGTGTCGTTTTTCTCCACACCAGTTTTTGCTGGTAAACATATCTCAATAGCTGTCTGAGGAAAAAAAAAAAACCTTCTCCCCCTAAGTCGCATGTAATGTCTAGAGCTCAATAAATTGTAGTGGATTTATTCTCCCGGAACTGTTTTTCAATCGTTGAAACAACTGACCATGAATTGAGTTTAATCCCTTTAAAAGTGCGTGGTTGAAAGGCTCTAGACTAACTTTGCACTGTTGCATTCAACGTTTTTCCTTGGCTGCACCCAAAGTTTGCACTACGTCACATTCAACAACACATTTCTTTTTTTCATAGGCTCAATCTTTTTTTATTTACTTATTTAAAGTGTCTTTTTAGGAATTTGGACAGGTAAATGATTAACTAGCAACCTGGTTAATCAAAAGTCTTGGTACTTGAAGTGCTCTCTGTCAGTGTTGATTGTGACTGTTGAACATACGGACCATTTGTGAAGTTGTCAATCGTGCTTATTATCATTCATTTGCAACTCTTTCCATTCTATATTTGAAGGATTTAGGTCCTCGCACATTTTTTTAGAATTATACATTTTCGTTCTAGTTGGTATTTTTTTATGCTGCTGAGTGTGATAGACATCTTTAATTGGGTATGGTCCAGGCGCGTAACATGAGAACCCAAAAATAAATTTGTTCAAAACCAAGCTTCAAATAAACCATCCTGCAGTGTTCTGAATAAATAGTTCACTCAAACCTTTGTTTGCATTCACCCAGCATTACTTACGGGGCATGGTAGACGCCAACAAATGATCAGCGTTTGCAAAATATATAATGCCTGCAGCTGTTGTACACGGTTCAAATCCTGCCGACTCACACGCAAGAGTACAGTAAAGAAATAGTGGGTGAAATAATTTATCTATCTGTTTTGCAAACCCAGTTCAAATGTTGTTTGAACGTTGTTAAGCAAATAAAAACAGAATCAATGTGTAAAGCATATCACCACATGCACTCCGAAACACTTCAGAAAAACAATGTCAGTAAATACAGTTTGGCGCTAAATCCTTTAACAGCCTCCTATGCAGAGCAAAAGGAATTTATCAACGACAACCAGAAACGCTGACGGCTTCTCTGGGACCGAGTTCATCGAAGATGGACTGATGCAAAGTGGAAAAGTTTTTTTTGTGGTATGACGAGTCCACATTTAAAATTGTTTTTGGAAATTGTGGACGTTGTGTCCGAACCAAACGGAAAGAACCATCTGGACTTTTATTGAGCCACAAAGTTCAAAAGCCAGCATCTGCAATGATATGGGGCTATGTTAGTGCCAGTGGCATGGGTAATTTTCACATCTGTTGAAGGCACCATTTTTGCTAAAGTGTACATTCAGGTTTTGGAGACACATATGCTGCCATCCAAACTGTCTTTTAAACGAACGCACCTGGGTTTTTTTTTGCCAAGAAAATGCCAAACTACATTCTGGATGTTCCAACAGTGTGGCTTCATAGTAAAAGAGTTCAGCTATTACACTGACCTGCCAGCAGTCCAGACCTGTCTCTCATTGAAAATGTGTGACGCGTTATGAAGTGTAAAATACAACAACGGCGGCCCCGGACTGTTGAACAAGCACAAGGGGAAAAAAATTCACAGACAAAGTTTCAACAATTAGTGTCCTCAGTTCCCAAACATTTATTGAATGTTGTTAAAAGAAAATGTGACGTAACGCAGTGGTAAACATGACTGTCCCAGCTTTTTTGGAACGAATTGCAGCCATAAAATTTTACGTTAATGATGATTATTTCCTAAAAACGGTTGTTTATCGGTTTGAACTTTAAAGACCTTTGGTGTGTATGCAATTAAGTAAAGGTTGAACATGATTTGCAAATCATTGTAGTCTGTTTTTTGTAATGTTTAAGACGTCCCAACATCCTTGGAATTGGGTTTATACATTAAAAGTATGTTCATATTAAAAAGTGGGGGCCCACGTTCTTGCTTCTCACGTGAATACGTTAAATGAGTTTTCACCTCTATGTTGTGAGTTATACATTGTAAATTTGTCTTGTACTCTGCGTAGTATACATTATATACTGTATACGACTATAAGATTTTTTTTTCTGGTGCCTCATGTGTTCATGTCTAAGTAAATCCGAATAAATTTTCTAAAACTTTCTTCCACCAGGCATAGCCACCACTCCTCAGCATGTTACATATAAGGTGATCGAGCTTCCCTATCATGGCAACACGACCAGCATGCTGATTGTTCTCCCCACTGAGGAGAATGCGTCTCTGTCCCACGTTATCCCACATATCAACACCGCCACAGTGCAGAGTTGGAAAAAACTGATGCACATGCAGAAAGTGCACCTACTTCTTCCCAGGTAAAATACACAAATACACTCAAGTCACTGTTCCAGCCTGCTCCTCTGAATATGGCAAATCATGTGTGGATATTTGTGTGTCTCTAGGTTTACTGCGGATGTTGAGGTGGATTTAAAGGCCCCCTTATCTGTGCTGGGTATTCGAGACATGTTCCATCAGGACAAAGCAGACTTCAGGCACCTGAGTGAGTGAAAGCACCGTCAATCCCATTCCAAATAAATGATGTCTTTTATGTACAGCAGATTTTGTTAGACATGAGCAAGGCTTGAAAATATGAAGGGAATGTTGGCGGTTTACTGCTGAGAGCTTGTCAGACCAATGTAATGTGTTTCGATGTCCAGTGTGAAAGAAAACCACTTCCCCTCGCCCTTGATAGATGATGCTTAACTACACTATTGCCACCCAGTGGTGTAAAATTTTACAACATGAGATGTGATTCTTTCTCTTGTTATTTCTTCACATTTGAAATCTGCACAATAACTTTTTGTATTTGTGGCCTACTAAAAATATATACAGTTAATGTAGCAAATTACAGTACAGTGCCTTTGAAGATTAACTCCTACTTATTAGTAAGTGGGGGCGGGGGCAATACCACAATCCCTATAACACCCCTAAATCCCTATAACACCAACAGTGCGTACGTACTTGCATTGGGCACGTTCGTGGAAAAGAAGAAATAAGAATAACAAGACAAATAAGACCATAATAAGCCTATGATAAGGTAATTAGACAGCTAATGATGTTTGAATAAACCGCTGTTAGCATCTCCCGCAACGGCGCCACGCACGGCCGTTTTTTTTTTGTTTTTTTGTGGTCGGGTCCCGGCAGTTTTTATGAATGAGGCCGGTGTGTCGGGGCCGGAACGGTACCGACATCTCGGGCGGGTGACTGACCGGCAAAAAAGGGTCAAGTACAAATTTGTGTACTTCCGGATTTAATGTGTGTGTGTGTGTTGTCTTAGGTTCAGAAAATATCTACGTCTCTAAGGCCCTCCAGAAAGCCAAAATTGTGGTGAATGAAGATGGAACAAAAGCATCAGCTGCCACTGGTCAGTGTTTTGGTGAAACTGCTGTGCATTTATTTGATAAAAATACTGTATAGAATATATTGAATATGAATTTGTAATGTTTTTTTTTTTTTATCATGTTCAGCTGCAATTTTGATGGCTCGGTCCTCTCCTCCTTGGGTGTTGGTGGACAAACCTTTCCTCTTCCTCATCCGCCATAACCCAACTGGTACAGATTTTTTTTTTTTCCGCATCTTCAAATATGTTAATCATCTTGTAGCTAGATTGCATTAAAAGTGCTCATAGGCATTTAAGTGAGGTACATTATGTACCTTGTAGATAAACCCATCATACATATTATTGCTCTTGTCACTTCCTCAAGAAATATCCTCCACCTTGTCCTCAGGTACAATCCTCTTTATGGGCCAAATCAACCAGCCCTGAAGCCAGTTTCTGCTGTGCAGCTCCCCCTAGTGGTATTGTGGAATGACAGGAATTGCTTGCGTGCACACAGACAAGCATACACAATTCAGCTGTAGATGTTTTTATTGCCTTTTGTTAGTCATTTTCACAAATGCATGATATGCCTTAAGTTTTTTTTTTTCTCCCCAGCTTTTTATTTTTTTTAACATGTTGAATTTGTTTTTAACGAACTTTGAATGCCATTTGTGTATTTTATTAACTCTGGAGTATCATAAAAGGTTTACTAATGATTTGTATTTTATTTTGTCCATTTCAGTAGATGCACTCCAGTCGTTCTTAAGTTATGTCAATGCATTTCCATTCTTGAGGTCGAGGTCATGCATGCAGTGTTTTAAGATTGTTTTCCTTCACTGAGAAGGTTTCTGTTGTAATTCTTTATTTGGGAGCAATAAATTCCCATTTATAAACCGCTAAAACTGATTTTCTTGTTCATAACGTGTTGCATATGACAAGGTTTTTAAACACCCTTTGAAAAATTGTGATCCATCCTTTTGAATGTGAATAATAGATCCCATCTGTTCAGAGTTTGATTGTCTTATTTAGTATTATTGTAAATATATTTTCCGAATTATGGATCAGATTTTGGATTAGTTTATTTCGCCATATTCCATTCTTAATGCCTAGCATGGCCGCATCAATATAATATTAACGCCTATCATCAAATATTTATTAGGTTGATATTTTCCCAACAGTGAGAAAACAAATCTGCAGAAAGAAGAGTTTTTAGTGGCAGTACCACACATTCCTGTTTTTCTTTTGTTTTTTTTGGGTAGCCTCATCCAAATTGGGTTATTCATTCTTGAACTGAAGCATAACGAATACATGGAGCATCTCATTCAGTGGACAGGCAGTTACGAAATATTTCTTACTGATTTACAAAACTTGTAAACTTTAAAGAGCATTTGATAAAGCCTATCAGACAAAACGGCAAAAAAATGCTGAATTGATCACACACAAGACCATCAAATGTAAACACACAAAAGTACACTTTAAATATGTAAATTAAAATCCAAATAAGACATTTTCTGTGTGATTCAAATTTCTCCAGGCTCAAAACCATCGAACCTAGAACACCATAGAACAGCATGTTATACAAAAAAGTATTGAAGCGTTGGACATGTGCATTATAAGGACCTGTACACGTTATATAGCGAAAGTCGAATCCAGACTTTGACTATCATCACTCAGTTCTCATGCCCACGTGAGTACGGCAGCGGCCGTCAAGTAGCATGAGTTGCTGGTCGCATGTCTTGCCGACATTACGGTAACGTGGGCAGCGGCTCAGTGTGTCAGCTGATCCTCCTAGGCTGGGCGAGGAAGAGAATTAGCAGCAGGAAAACATTGTTGCTGGATAGTTAAACCATGGCTGCGGAGATCCATTCGAGGCCTCAAAGCGCCAGGCCAGTTCTTTTGAACAAAATCGAGGGACACGCAGACGCTGTCACAGTTGCCGTTTTAATCCCGAAGGAAGATGGAGTGATCACTGTCAGCGAAGACAGGTGAGTTTTCCAACCTAGCTAACGCGCCTGTTAGCTTTATTGGAGTAGCCTGCGGATTGGCTATAATTTGAGACAGTTATATCGTGTCTATGTGGTATTTACAAAAAATGAATACGTTCAAGTTAACTAAAACGGACCTGAAACTCCCCCGACAGATTTTAGTAGGAACATTTTTTGCCCTAGAAATTAGCCGAACAAATATTTGATTAAATTGATGCTATAAAGATTGTTTGTCGAAGATAGTGTATTGACTAAAATTCTTTGAGGGACGGTGTGTGTTTAATGGTTTTCGTTAGATGTGTCGCTTTTGAATGAAGCTCCTCGGCACACTGAACAACTAACTCTAGCAGTAAACAACCTCGGTTTCCTTTCCCCATGTTGCCGTATAATCCCTTAAATAGACGCCAGTGTTTCCCAAATGTGTTTGGATTTAAAATCGGGTCTTTGTGTGACCGCTGCTCAACCATCAAATGATCGGGCAACAGGAACAATTTAAAACGCTTAATGGGGAGGGGTAAAAACTTAGAATTGGGGAATGGCAGAAAACTGATCATTTGTTCTCAAAATCCACATACATATCTCTACTCATGTCCACTTGAACTTCAGAAAATATCACAATCGCCATAGTATTTGGGGTTTTATAGGCATTAAGCTTTTTGTCTCACAATAGACGATCACTATAGAGCGCTACATTGTAGATATAGTTTTCCTCAGTGGGCCGTTATGACGTTACCAAATATACACAACAAATTGATGGAAAGCCAGTTTTGAAATCAGAAGCCAGTAAGTAATAGTTTGTTCAACAATTTTAAATTTATTTTAAAGGGGCAGGATTGGTAACAAATAAATGGCAACATCTCAATGTTGTTAAAAGTGAAGTAAATGCGTTTGAGACGGGAAGTTGACATGCATGATTTGTCCATCATGAGCCACATAAAATGAGGTCACGGGCCAGATCTGGCCCCTGGGCCTTGAGTTTGACACCTGTGCTATAGAGAATAGAATTTAACATCGCTTAATGTTAGAAAACTACAACCAATCGTCACCAAAATTCACGTGCACATATCTACCTATGCCCACATCAATCTCACAAATAATAAAACAATTGCCGCTTCATTTTAGATTTTAAGGGTCTGAAGAGGGAATAAAAGCTTAACCCTATGTGAATGTCTCTACCTATGGCCATATTAATATCAAAGCGATGGCACCAATGTTTTGGAGTTAATGGACATGAACGTCTTCTCCATAGGTCCTCACTAAAGCTTAATCTCATTTATGAGAAAAACACTTAATGTCCATAAAATTCAAAATATTGAGGCGATTGTTTTAATGTTTTGAGATATTTCTTTAGGCATAGGTAGAGATGTGCACATTAGTTATGGTGATGATTCATTGCAGTTTTCTGACATTAAGCAACAATGAGCTGTTTTACACATATATTAAGTGTTTTAGATTGTTCCTAGAGAAATTGTTGATAATTTGTAAAACTGCGATGCAAGATGATTTGCAAGGAGGAGCGAGCATCGCCATTAACCAGAAATGAGAAGTGGTGCACTTTCCATCACACTTTATAATTCTACAGGGAAGCAAGAGCCAACAGTCACTGACCTCTACGAAAAAAAAAAACCTTTGCAGTTGTTTCTGTTGTGACTACATATAGTTCACTAGAAATTACGGAATGAGTCACTGTATTTATTCTTGATGTAAAGGTAGGTTTTAGTCACATCATCAGTATTTGTCCACAATTTTTAGATACACTGAGCTAGAAATGAAAAGACTAATAATCCTAATCATTAACAGCAGACTGCAACAGTGGTTCTCAAACTTTTACACCCGAGCACCACCTAGAAACAATACTTAGCTCTCCAAGTGCCAGCATAATTACCTCGGTTAAAATAGTGTAGCATAGTAGGCCTATGTGTTCATCAAAAATCAATGCAGGGGCTTTGTTCCTTCTTCGTACGTTATTGTAAGCCACTATAACACGATGTACATTATCAGTATACACAGAGCATTCAACTATAAGAGGAACAATACATAAATGGTTAGTTTAAAACAAAAAGTTTAAATGCAACTGTATTGTACAACAAATTAAATTCTACTGACCGTTCTTAACAAATAAATGTTCGATTTGGCCTTTTTGGCACATAAGTACTTGGGCTAGGCCATTGTGTCACTGACCTTTTTTCCAGGTCCTCCATCTGCACTCTGGCACACTTATCTAGTTGAAACCAGTTAGGACTGTGGAATCACACATTATCATATGGCCTTCTTCCGCGGACTCGCAGAAAAAGGCCCCACGGCGGCGTCTTGGTCTTCCCGGCCTTCGTGAAATAGTTCAAGTGTGAATATGCAGTCCTTTGCTCGTAGTGTTAGTATAAGATAATAGTTTAGTATAATGTAGCGAGCATTTAAGATAAAGGGACAGAGTGCAGGGTTCCCACCAAACAGGACTGTATTGGATTAAAAAAAAAATACATTGAATACATACACGCAATTAATTCTATACTTAGTCGCGTACTACTAGAGCATTTCAATTCAATAGTTATTTGCATACCATAAGAGCATACGGCACTTTGCACTACACTATGACAAAGTAGCTGTCATAAATAACTACAATCCCTACACAATTTAAATACTTGTTATTGCCTGCCTAACCGTTTGCAAAGGCAAGAGGAGCGGGGATTAGATTTAATGACCCGGAATAATTTAAAACCCGTTTTACTTTAGCTAAAACAGCATTGACTTTGCCTAACATTAACCAAAAGGTGAAATTGCAGTTAGAAAGTTGGGAGTTGGCTGCTATATTTCTGGCATGTGTCACTTGTGCATTTAACATTAAAATAACAATTGATTGGTATCCAAATAAAGAGGGATATTTGATAAATTTGTATTACTTAACTTATTTAATCCCAGCCATTTCCATTGGACAACACAACATAATTTATTTTAGTCTCTTTGTTTTCATTAATAAAATATGCAGCCGACTTCATCCTCTTAATATGCACAGAACTGCCATTTTCAAATTATTTGCAACCACCTGTTTTTTGTTCTTTGGAGGCATATCTGGCAACGCTGATAGTGAATGGTTGCTGGTGTAGAAGGGGCATCAACTTTGGAAAAAGTTCCATCTGCAACACTATATAGACTTAATCTAAATAAATAAAAGAATTAAAATCAAAGGTAAACCTGCATAACCGACCTAAGTTGTTATTTAAATTTAAATACGCTTTTTAGGAAACTGTACATAGCTACAGAAGTAACCGTAATATTGTCAATGTAAACACCTTTTTGATTGATGCTTTGCAGTTCTGCACCCCTGTGAATAACGAGTGTTGTCACAATAAAAACATTCTTACCTGCATCAAGTAACCTACCTCAGTGCAGATACTGAAATGATATGGCAAAAACTTAAAACATCATTAATACCATTGAAATCATTGCTGACAAAACATGGAAAATCCAATTGTTATTTTTATTAATTCATTGTTCCTCCGTGCACGTTGTTGTGTGGGGCTGCAGGTGAAAATATACGACACTGCAGTGCAAT